>NW_016808908.1:1811908-1864495 GCF_001698545.2 Rhinopithecus bieti | reverse complement strand
CTTTTTTTTTTTTTTTTTTTTTTTTTTGGCCTTTTCTCCTCCTTTCCTTCAATTTCCTATCTACCCCAAAATGGCCACCAGCCCTTGCTTAGCTGTTCTAAACAAAGGAAGAGTTAATCTAGTAATCTTCAACTTTTACAGAATTCCAGGGGAAAAAAAAACTTTTTTTTTTTTTTCCGAGACAGGGTCTTGCTCTGTCACTCAGGCTAGATAGCAATGGTAGAGTACAGTGGTGCGATCTTAGTTCACTGCAGCCTCTGTCTCCCAGGTTCAAGCTGTTCTCCCTCCTCAGCCTCCCAAGAAGCTGGGACCACATGCATGTGCTACCATGCCTGGCTAATGTTCGTATTTTTTTAAGATGGTATCTTGCTATGTTGCCCAGGCTTGTCTTGAACTCCTGGACTCAAGCGATCTGCCTACATGGGCCTCTCAAAGTTCTGAGATTACAGACACGAGCCACTGTGCCCAGCAAAAAAATCATGCTTTATTCACAGTTTTCAGTTTTCAAGCCAAGCACCTAAATACCTATTATTTTCTATTCTAGAGGTTTTGAGTCAAAATGTTACAGCCTCCCATTTACTTGCTACCATTAGCATATACAGGCAGTAATTTTAAACTCCTGCATTGAAAACAATCCCAGTGAAATTTCTGTTTTTGCACTGAAAAGATGCCAGCCAAACAATGAGGGTTATGTCTTAGTTCATTTGATCTGCTATAGCATACTACTATAGACTAAGTGGCTTACAAACAATAGAAATTTATCTCTCAGAGTTCTGGAGGTGGGAAAGTCTAACACAAAGGCACTGTCAGATTTACCATCTGGGGATGACACGCTTCCTCATAGAAGACTGTCTTCTCAGGGTAACCCCACATGGCTGAAGGGTTAAACAAGCTCTCTGGAGTCTCTTTTCTTTTTTCTTTTTCTTTTTTATTATACTTTAAGTTCTAGGGTACATGTGCACAACATGAAGATTTGTTACATATGTATACATGTGCCATGTTGGTGTGCTGCACCCATTAACTCATCATGTACATTAGGTATATCTCCTAATGCTATCCTTCCTCCCTCCCCCCAGCCCACAACAGGCTCCGGTGTGTGATGTTCCCCTTCCTGTGTCCAGGTGTTCTCATTGTTCAATTCCCACCTATAAGTGAGAATATGTGGTGTTTAGTTTTCTGTTCTTGTGATAGTTTGCTGAGAATGAGGCTTCCAGCTGCATCCATGTCTCTACAAAGGACACGAACTCATCCTTCTTTATGGCTGCATAGTATTCCATGGTGTATATGTGCCACATTTTCTTAATCCGGTCTGTCATTGATGGACGTTTGGGTTGGTTCCAAGTCTTTGCTATTGTGAATAATGCCGCAATAAACATACGTGTGCATGTGTCTTTATAGCAGCATGATTCGTAATCCTTTGGCTATATATCCAGTAATGGGATGGTTGGGTCAAATGGTATTTCTAGTTCTAGATCCTTGAGGAATCACCACACTGTCTTCCACAATGGTTGAACTAATCCTATTCATGAGGGCTCTATCGTTATAACCTAATCACCTCCCCAAAGCCCCAATTCCTAATACCATTGACTTGAGAATAGAATTTCAGCATATTTATTTTGAGGAGACACAAGCATTTGGACCATGGTGCGGTAGTAAGAATTTTCTTCCAAAATTCTATGTTTTGTAATTACTTCATGTTTTTTCTCTCAAAATCAAGATGGCAGATGTCATTATCTTAGATCTGCATTAAAAAGAAATATTTAGTATTCATTCCATCTATGGAATAATAGATCCCAGTCTCATTTCCCCCTGATTTTCTGTCTCTGGGAGAAGTTCTCATTCAATTCATATATAAAACCATTTTGTAATAAGGGAATTTAGCGGCACCAAAGAAGAGTTTCTGTTGTACTCCATTAAGTAGCGTGGTGAGTTAAGCAGCATTTGTGTAGCTCTTACAAGCATCCCTGCTTCAATACTTCCAAATACATTGTTCAGGAGTCTTCAGACCCATCACATGTTTAGTTATAACCCTCAGTTGTGAAAATCATTTTCGTTTATGGATATGTTAAACCTGTCATTGTTCTCATAAAATATTTTCTTCTCTATGGTTCAAGTTTATTCTTTCTGCCTTTTAATGTAACTATTTAACTAGACAAAGAAGGAATTTAATTCATAAGGAGGGAGGAGGAAGGCTGGAAGGAAAGAAGATGGACAAAAACTCAGAAGGGCACAAACAGGTGCCACACAACCTAGTGAGTGTCAGTGTACAGGAGGAAAGTAGGAAACAGAATTGTGCTTGTTAATGGGTATTTTATAGGAAACACCACTCATGTTTTGAGAATGCTGTAGCAACCCTGTCAGCTGAGGCAGGATGAACAGTACTCCACAAGGTAAGACTAGGTGCAAAAGAGCTTCATGTATCTACCACCTCATGGGATTCTCCAGTTTTGTATTTTCTTGTTGCTCTAGTTCTCAAATTACTAAAAATAACATGTTCCTCTCTTTACAAAGAAGAGATGCGCTCTTTACTAAGAATATACTGGCAATAGTTTTCTGGCCATTGAATTGTTTTTCCATACTTGACCTCAATTCCTTCAGAATAAATCTATATTGTTGAATTGCCACACAAACACCTCACACTGGGTCGTTATAAGTTGGCACATTTCTCAATACATGCTTAATATAACTAAGCTTGCTGCTACACATAATTTCGGTTGTTTTTCAATTTTATGATCATCTATTAGCCAGAGGCTAAGAATGAAAAAAACAGATGCATTGTCTTAAAAACACAAAAACATGATTGACAAGCAAGAACTGGCCCCAAGCTACTTCCAATCAATTTCCTGAACAAAATATTCATTCAGTCTATCTTCCCACATGAAGCAGACCTAAGTGAGGTGGTCTTACATAATCCAAAATCTGCAGGGTGATTGTAAGCTAGAATTGAGATGTTTCCTCCATCAGGTAAAGGATGAGGCTAAAATCCTCCCCTTAGGTCATAAAGGAAACTAGAGACTTACAAGAAAATCTTCAAGCTATCATTCTTAATTATTCAGTATGAGGTTTTTATAGTTCTTCAAGTTCCAGGAATTCTCATCTTTTTTTTTTTTTTTTTTTTTGCCTTTATTATCAATACCCTTTCCCCACCAAAGGGTAAACATATATGTGTGTGTGTGTGTCTGTGTGTGTGTGTGTGTGTGTGTGTCTGTGTGTGATCCATGAACACTTCAATGTGTATGACATTTCAATCCAATCATACAACTAGAAACAACAAAATCTATTTTCAGACATTGAGAAACTTTCCAACTATTTTCTGTAGGTTAAAGAATCCCTATTCCAATAGCTTCTCCATACAGAACGTGATTTTCTAAATGAAACATTTTGGCTGCTGTCTTGGAGAATCTTCAAAATGTCCACATATATCTAATCTAGCAGAACCCAAAAGAAGAATCTAGCAAATCTCTGACTAGTGAATATTAATGTAAATCATACAATTCATCCTTCTGAACATTTGAATGTAGAATCATGCTGTCAGAAGAGTTATCTTCTAGTGATTCTCTCTCTATTGCATAGGTATAAAAGTAGGCTGGGAGCAATCTTTCTATGTATTTCAGCCATGTGGAGAAGAAACTACAAAATCCTACAACCACTGTCCTCTATCTCTTTGGGAACAGGTTCATGGTGCCTCCTGCTCCAGATTCTGTGAGTTACAAAGGAAACGGCATGTCACATAAATATACTGGGTATTTGAGAGGTATTCCCTGGAATACCATGGTATACTCCTCCATTTGTTTTTAACTAGGTCTCTTTACTAGTGCATAACTAAGTAATAAAGCAAACTCCCATCAATGATTCTCTGAATTCATAGAAGATCCTTGCAGTTGAGGAATGTACAATGCTGACAACATGAGGAAATTTGGTTCAAAGACAGTATATTAGTATAGCAATGGCTCATCCAATAGGCATCCAATTCAGAAATGCCTAAGATTGTCCAGGAGTCAGATGATGCTTATATGCCAAAAGTCTTAGAATTCTCCTGAAAGATCAGTAGTCCTGAGGAAGATGGGGCCAGGGAAACAATTATTCTCCAGCACTCTTCACCCTCACAGACCCTTCCCTTGCCCTTTTCTTCCTCTTATGACAAAGTCCCAGCTTCACTTCACAGGATGAGGAGGAATTTCAGATGCTGAAATTACAGTAGGAAGAGGATGGAATAGCAACTGAGCTCTTCAAAGTTGTCTGAGTGTCAAATTTAATATCTGAAAAGCAATTAGAATATATGTACAGCAAAGGTGAATCTACTACCAACATATCACCTGTATCTCATAATATTAAAAGAGTGTCTTTATCCTGGCTAGCTTAAAGGTCATCATAAAAACATTTGTATTACAGCGGGCTTCTGGAAGGGAAAAGAGGTGGAGATGAGAATGAGGAAAATCATCCAAGTGTAAGTTTAAAGGTAATTATAATATTCATTTATCCACACCCCAAAAATTTTTTATCATAATTTTAAACATATATGTTAATTAAAGAGTATAATAATCCCTATCTACAATCACCCAACTCAAACAATTATCAAGCTCAAGTTGGTTTGAAGCAAACTCCAGTTGTTAAATCATTTTCTTCATAAATATTTCATAGGTAACTCTAAAATCATCATGACTCTTTTTGAAAACATAACCAACATAACCACAATAACTGTATAAAAATTAGCAATAATTCCTTAGCACTAGGAGATACCCAGTCTTCAAATTTATCTAATTTTCTAACTGTTTTTGTAATGTACGTGCTCACATTGGAATCAAAATATATTACGATTGGTTGATATGTATGTCTCTTAAATCTTGAATCTATGGAAGTTCTCCTCTCCATATTTTTTATAATTTATTTGTTGAATAAATTAGACTATTTGCCTTCTGTATTTGGCCCAGTCTGTATTTCACTTGTTTCCTCCCAGGGGTCACTTAGCATGTTCTTCTGTCCCCATGTATACTGATAGTTCTACCTAGAGGTTTCATTAGACTCAAGTTTCTTTCTTTTTTTTTTTAATGCAAGAATACCTTAGAAGTGGAGTGTGTACCTTCATCAGAAAGCATTTTAATGGCTCAATGTCTCTATTTTATGATGTTAGAATCCTTTACTGTCATTGCCTATATTCTTTAATTCAGTGGGGGGAGTTTTAAAAGATTTAGGTAAGTCGCAGTGTATATATCCTGGAAATAGACACTGTAGATTCAAAGATTAATAAGACATGTTCTTGTGCAGAAAAATCTTATAGCTTGAAGTGTGGAAAACAAACAGACACAGAAAGAAACTTTTGTAATGCAAGGCAGACTCGAGTTGATACCAGGTAAATGCATAGTTTGAGACTAAGTCTTATAGAACAAAGGAGACAGGCTGAGCAGCAAAGGGAGGCATCCCAGGTAAAGTCAGCTCCATAAAAAGCAGTTGTGCAGAAGACTACTGGGAGTGTATGGGGGAAAGCCAGTCTCTCTGACGATTGATTTTCTTTATATATGCAATAAGACTGATCGAAATGTTCTCTAAATCTCTTCCACCACTAAAGTTCTAGCAGCTTGTATATTTAACCTGTAAGGCAGCCAAAATACTCACATATGTAACAAAAATAATAATCAGAAAAGCAAAGCAAATCATAAAATTCAATATGAAATAATTTGTTTACTCTTGAATTCAGCTTCTTCAATAAAAGTTTCCATTGGAAGGAAGATAAATCAGTAATTAAGATATTTCAGGCACTTCGGCAAAGAATTTTTTACTAATTTCAGAGCACTTTAAAATGTGATCACTCTAGTTCTTTAATGAGTTAAGCTTAATCTCAAACAATCATCTTCTAAGCACTTAGTATATCATGAGAAGAAGTATAAATTAGGATAATAACATTTTGAGGAAGAAATTTAGAAATATTTGTTAATAAAATAAATTTGCATACATTCTGACTTAGCAATCTGCTTATTTAAGTAATAAGTTTTACAGAAATACTAACACAGCTATGCAAAGATGTTGACTGTAGCCTTGCTTGTAATAACAGTAAACCGAAAAAATATATATACTCATCAATAGGGAACTGATTAAACAAATCATGATTCATCAAAAATGAGTTTCCAGGTATCCACAAAATAAATGAACTAGATCGCTAATACTAATAGGAACATCAGTCTCCAATTGCAAGTGAAATATTAAGTTAATATACTGGATGTCAAGTCAAATTATTGTTTCAAAAAGTATATGCATATCTATTTGTATTTATAATAGAAAAAATGTCTGAAAGTAAAATCCAAATAAAATTTTAATACTCACTTTTAGGAGGTATAGTTATAGGAGATTTCTACATACTGTGTTCTTTCTACATTATTTTAATACTTCATATTGCTTTTCAAATTTGAAAAGGGACAAAATTTTCTTTTAACCAAAATCTTTTCCTTGATACATTTCTCGTGTTCCCTCACTCCCTCTCTTCTGATTTGTGTCTCTTACTACATAAATGTGCTCCATCTTGGCACACACTTTATTTAAGCAAAGCATAAAATCCTCACTTGACCCCGTGTGTTCTCCTGGCTTCTGGTCTGTCACCCTCACGAGCACATCTGATTTTTAGGCCACGCTCACTGATGTACTTTTCACCTCCTGCTCAAATTTCAACCCAATATCATCAGGTGTCCATCCCTAACTCTACTGAAGCTTCCTTGATGAAAGTCAGCAATTGCCTTCTAATTGTGAAATAGTGTGGATGGTGTGAGTCTTCATCTTGGTCCTCCCAGCCACACTAAACACTGCCTTCTGGTAAATGTATTCCCAAGACTTTTATAAATGTCCTCCCTGAGATTCTGCAACACCATTCTTTTGACATCATCTCCATATCTGTGGTTGCACATTCAGAGATTCCTGTGAATCCTCTTATTCACGTCACCACTGAATGTTCTCTCTGACCTCTTTTCTTCTTGACTCTATCCTCTCCCATGCCCTCAGAAACTTCATTTTACCTTTCGTGCTCTCTCTTTTGTGTAACCCTCTCCATCGCCTCAAATTATGTCACCAGCATGCTCACATCACTCCATAAACACACACATGCACAAACACACAGAAACTCCTTTTGTGCTCTCTGCTCACTATCCACCCCCACATTGATTTTTCAATGTTTCTTCTTTTTTTCAAAGACAACATTCTTGAAGGAGGAACCAACCCCTGCTATTTCATCACCACCCATTCATTCTTCAGCCCAAAGATGGATGTGTTAAAAAGCAAATGAAGCTGCACATCAGGGCCCCTCATTGCATGAACCCTTTCCAAGACCTTATACGTGGTTCTCAATTTATAACTGTGTATTCTTTGCCTTATAAAGGACCTTCGCAGATTGTACAGCTGCAGGCTCCCATAATTTGGATCCATTCCTGGCTCTGCACACTGAAAACTGGCTTCTATTCTAACTATTCCTCTGAAGCTACTCTGACAAAGATCACAATTTCACTTCCAAATGATAAATCTGTAGGTAATTCTTAGTCTACTTGAAACTGTTGCTTTTGTCACAGTTAACCCTCTCATTCTTAAAACTGCCCCTTCATTTTCATTTCCATTCTTCTCTGAATCTCTTTAGACATCACTTGCCCCTTCTCATTCTTCTCTCTTTGCTTTTTCAGCCCAACATTTAATCGATCATCAATGCTATTTTGTCCACCTCTAAAATCTGTCTCCTACATTCACTGCCACCTTCATTCAGACCTTACTCTCAGCTTCTAGCTTCTACTCTCATAATCTCCAATCCCTATGACCATGTCATCTCTCTGCCTTCACCCACCCCACCACTGTTAAAATTATTAAAGATGGCTCATAGCTTAATAATGAAAATAATGTCTTTATAGTGATGTGCAAAACCTTCCATGATGTCTTCTCTCCTTTTCTAGCCTCATTTCAAAACGTGGTTCAATAATCTATGCTCCAGCCAAAATAACTTTTTCTCAGAAGGCATGGCTGTGCTTTGCATCTCCTGCTTTGAATTTCTGAATAGCAACTTCACATTTTCTCCAGTTTCCCATCCACTATTCTATTGAAGTCCTAAGGTGAGCTTAAGAATCACCTCCCTGATCATTCTATTTTAAACTGAGCTGGTACTCCTTGTCTAGCTACCATAACATCCTACGTATATTTCCATTAAGTATCCACCATTCTATGTTGTAATTGTTCATTTCATTGTTTGCTTCCCCAAGTAGGTGGAAGTCTTTAAGAAAAAGAATGTACTTAACCCATTTTGTACACATAGCACCAAAAATAATACCTAAGACATAACAGGCTTTCAACGAATATTTCTGAATAAATGAGTAAATGATTTAGTGAAAGTTCAAAATGCCTCAATAGAATTAATTTGGGAGTCTCTTTCCCTCTAGTTTTCCTGCCTTAAGCTTCCTTTATAATTTAAAAATAAGCTGAACCCTGTTCTCTTTCTGAAATGCAGCTACTGGTTTGATTCTTTTTAGGCATTTCATGTTTATTAAATGTTTCTTTTCATCAGTCTAATCAATATTAGTGCCACATGGTAGATGTACTTGGGTTTTTGGGGTTCCTCTACTATGAAGAACCAGTCAATGAGAGACATCCTTACCAAGCAAGTCGATATACTCTGTGATTTACCTATGTAACAAACCTGCACATTCTGTACATGTACCCCAAAACTTAAAATAAAATAAAAACCTTTAAAAAAAGAACTAAAAGGTCCAGATTGGAGTCGGATAAAGGCAAAGAGGCAAGTAACAGTCTATTAAGACTTATCTAACATTCTCCTGGGCCCCAGGCTCAAAGGATAAAACTAAGAGCATTGTAGATTTTCTTGTAGGTTGGCCTGCTTAATCACTTGAATAGAAAAATAGCCAACAATTCAGTGTCTAGACCTAGAGTAAATATTATATTTTTTGAATTCTACTAAAGAAATAGGTCTACACATATTCATTCACACCTTAGCAGATATTTACTGATTGCTGACTGTGAAGCAGGTATTGTTTTAGCCACTGAGAATACAGAAATGAACAAAACATACAAAAGCCATCTTCACTGAGCTTACATTGTAATGCAATGAGTCTGTCAATCAACTAAGTAAATGAAATTTGTCATGTGCCAGATAAAATAAATGCTATGGAGAAAAATAATGTGGAGAAAGGGAATGGAAAGTGCTGGGGAGAAATGGGCATTTAAAATAGGTTGGTTATGGAAAGCCCCACTGAGAAGGTACCATTTGACTAAGACCAGAAGAAGATGAGGGAGTAAGTCATGGGACTATCTGGGAAAACAGAGGATGAGTCATGAGGGTGTTTGAGACATGAACTTTCTAGGAAAGGTGACCCCCAACGTCAAGTCCCTAAGAGAGAAGAATGACTAGGGTTTTAGAGAAACAATGTGTGAATCAGTTTGTTGGAGCCCAATGAATAATGAATGAAATAATATTAAAATGCTAGAAAGCTAGTTCAAAGAAAAATCATGTAGGGTTTTAGAGACCAGAGGCGGGGCATAGTTTTTTCTCTGAATGAAATGGGAGACCACTGAAGGGTTTTCAGCAGAGGAGGGGCATGATCTGACTTCAGTTTTGAAGAGTCTGTGTATGTTGTATGTACACATGCTATGGAGCACATTTTAAACAATATATATGTTATCAAAAAACCCTGTTACACTTTTTGAATCAAACATTATTTACATTAATTAGATGATCACTATTAAATTAGATATGTTTTTACTACAAACATATAATTGTAAAATCCAGAATATGGGAAACTCTAAGGACAAAGGTCCAGGTTTGTTTATTAACAACAAACGGGGAATCTACATATTAACTTTGAAAATCTATAAAACAATTGGGGCTATTTGGACACTGAGTATTTGTGGTATTAAAAAATTATTGTTTTTTTTTTTAGTATAGCAAGAATTCTTTAAAGATCCTCATTTTTCTAGATATAAATTCTGAAATGTTTAAATATTAAATAATGGAATAGCTGGAATTTGCTTCAAAATAATCTAGAAGTGGGAATGAGTGACTGAGTTAGAGAATATAGATGAAACACAATAGATCAGGTATTAATTGCTGAAGCTGGGTGGCAGGTACAGGGGTCCATTTTGCTATTATCTTTATTTTTATGCATATTTGAAAATGTTCATAATATAAAATTTTTAATATAATAAAATTTGTTCATTCATTGTAGAAGACAGTGTGACAATTCCTCAAAGGCATAAAAATAGAACTACAATTTGACCCAGCAATATATTCTTCTGGATATATAACCAAGGGAATATAAATCATTTTATCATAAAGACACATGCACATGTATTTTCATTGCAACACTATTCACAATAGAAAAGACATGGTATCAACCTAATTGCCTATCAGTGGTAGACTGAGTAAATAAAATACACCATGGAATACTATGCAGCCCTATAAAAGAATGAGATCATATTCTTTGCAGGAACATGGATGGAGCTGGAGGCCATTATCCTTAGCAAAGTAACACAGGAACAGAACACCAAATACCACATGTTCTCACTTATAAGTGGGAGCTAAATGATGACAGCACATGGAGACAGAGAGGGGAACAACACTTACTGGGGCCTATTAGAGGAAGGAGGTTGGGAGGAGGGAGAGGATCAGGAAAAATAACTAATTGGTACTAGGTCTAATACCTGGGTGATGAAATAATCTTTACAACAAACCCTGATGACACAAGTTTACCTATATAACAAAACCTACACATGTACCCCTGAACTTAAAATAAAAGTTAAATAAAATAAATAAACTGGATCCTTTTATACAATGAAAAAAAAAAACCCCAGTTTAAAAGAAACACTGAGCACTTTTAATTTTATGTAAAAAAGAAAACTTTTAAAGAAAATCCCCATCAATTCATATCTTTAATAACCAAGGTTTTCTACACCAATTTTTAAGCAGTTCAGCATGGCATAGTGAAAAGAGCATTGAACTGCGAGCCCAGGAACAGGCATATTAGGCTTCTCTTTGCCACTTACTTACTTTGCGGCCCTGAGCTAGTGACAGAAGGATGGTGGAGTTCAGTTTCCTAAAATATAAAGGAGTCAGACTGGATGATCACTAAGATTTCTTCTAAACCTAAGACATAATCTTTGTAATGAATGATTTGCATTAATTTTTATTTTAGTGACTGCCCTAAAGCAAACATATGCTACTTAAGGATGAAAAAAAAAAATGTTACCAAGCCAGAATCCTAAGAGTTCCAATAAGCTGCCTGAGAATTAGGTTTTTCCATTATTTTAATTCCAGATTTCTCCTTTAATAAGCTAAATAATAAAACATAGAAAGTAATTCTCTTTAGCAGAAGTCTGCAAACTTTTTCTGTAAAGGGCTAGATAGCAAATATTTTAGGCTTCGTTGGTCATAATACCTCTGTTTCAACTTCTCTACTCTGCCACTGGTATATAAAAGCAGCTATATGGGATATATAATAAATGGGAGTATCTGTGTTTTACAAAACTTTATAAAATAGGCAACAGACAGAATTTGGCCCATAGGCTATAGTTTGCTGATCCTAGTTCTTTAACATGATCAGATATTAACATAAGGATCTTAATGTAATCAGATAACAATATAGATGTATTAAGTCATATTCTTCTGCTTCACATTTTCTCCATGTGCATATTCCTGTAGCCTAATGATGACAGTGACTAATCATGAGATCTAATGCTATCTATATTACATCCTAAATCCAGTCTCTTTTCGTCATTTCCACTGCTTCCTCCCAACATCTCTTGCCTGCATTCTTGCAAAATGCCTCTGGTTTCCGTCCTGTTACAGAGATCCTCTCAACAAGAATAGATTATGTCAATGTCCTTCTCCAACCCTCAGTGGTTCTGAGATTCCTCACCATGACTTCTAAGGCCCTCCCCCGTCACTCCCCTTCTCATTCTCAGTGCTCTAAGCATTCTTCCTGTGTCTTGAACTCACAAAGCTCATTCCTATCTCAGGAAGCCTATCTTTACATATCCTTTGCCCGGAATGCCTGATTTACAGATCATCATGTGACTGCTTCTCACTCAACATCTAAGTGTCAATCCAGATGTCACCTTCTCAAACAAGCCTTCACTGACACTATCCCTTTCCCTCATCATTCTGAGCTATTGCCCTTTCATATTTCTTCCTGGGCTTATCATCATTTGGAATAATGTTACTTCATTGTTTTCTTGCACATTTATAGCCTGTTAATCCATTATATTGTGAGTTTTTTAAGGGTCCTGTCCCGAGCCTCTAGAACACTGTTTGGTATTCAATAGACACTCAATAAAAATCTGTTGAATAAATTATTCTTCAATATTTTATATGTTTAAAGCCGATATTTTATCTTAAAATGGAATTATGTATTAATATTAGTATAGTCAACATGCTGTAACAAATAATCCCGAAAAGTTCTAATGAATGGTTCTGACACAGTAAAAGTGTATTTCTTGCTCACATAATAAAACTAGGCAGATGGATATTTTAGGAACTGAACTTCGAGGTGGCACATGTCATCTCTGCCCATCTTTTTATTGGCTAGAACTCAGTGACAGGACTATACCTAAATGCAAGGAATACTGGGGAGTGTAGTTGTTGCCTGGGTCAACCCTTGTCAGTGACAACTACTCTATTGGAGTGGGAGCCCAGATCATTGTTGTACAGCTCACCGTCTCTGCTAGGGTACCCATTTATTAACTACAACATCTCCACATGCTCTTGCCAGCAACCTTTAAATGTGGTAACTATATAGCTACCACAGAATAAGTGCATCATTACAAATGATTTTCACATGGTCTATAGCAATTCAAACATGAAATAAAATGGAAAATAATATAAGTCCTTATCTTCATGCTAATTCTTGTATTTTACCCAGGAGCTTTTATGTCATACAAATCATGCCACATCTAGCATTGCCCAAAATACCTTCATAGCTATACCCAGACCTCAAATTTTTCTCCTTCATGTACCATGTTTCTCTGATTAGCTAAGAAGTTGTCCACGTCATGTTCTAGGTTAATTCTCCATCCTACATCTCTGCTGGGCTTTACTCAAACTTACCTCAAAATCTAATCTGAAAAAGTCAGTTACAGTAAAAACCAACTTGTACTTAAAATATTCATGATAAATATTTTACGTATATAAATTACCAAAATGTTAAAATGTATTTGAGTGATAGAAAATGTATAATTTTCTGCTATTTTCATTATCTGTATTTTTTAATATTCTACATGTATTTCCTAAGCATAAATAAAATACAAGCCCATTGACTTTCAATCAACTTTAGGGCACTGGTGGTGCCTCTGTATTTTCTCTTACCCAATTTCCAATACCTCATTTAAAGGTCTTCTTCTTTGCCAAAGTTTTAAAGGAACTTTGCTTCTCGAAAGAGAGGAAAGTAGCTTCTGAAATTCTGAATATTACATCATTTCCTTTAATCATGTAACGCACTTGCTTGGTAAAACACTTTACTATAAAGATAGATTTTTATAGTTATAAAATCCAACGTAAAATAGGACATTGAACAAGATTTTAGCTTGTCTCATAATAGCACGAATGGGATTTTTATCTATACATGAACAATCCGGGAACCTCATTTTAAGTAGCAGCTTCAACCTCTCTCTCTCATTGTCTCAAGATTGCTCAAAAGAAGCAAGACTGAAAAGTTTAGTGATCTTTTCCCTTTCCTTTCACTTAAGGGAGCATGGCTATTAACCAATATCAGGTAACAGAGGCAAAATATAAAACAAAAGGATAAATCATCTAAAAATATGTACTCTGAATGATGGAGAATTTACACTATGTGGTACTTAATGCCACACGGTCTTCAAGCTGAGCAACTGATTATTGAACCACTGAAAGCTCTTTCTCTCAGTCTCTTCTCAGGCCTAAAAACAGTAGGCAAATCAGTATCCAAATTCAAAAATTCATTGATTTTATTCATCCTCTAAAAACAACAGCACTAGGCCTTTGTTACCCTTCCTAAATTGAGGAATCTCACATGTGAGTAAACACGTGTGAAATGTCATTCTGAGGTCTCTACAGAGGACCCCATATTTACCCCATATTTATTTGATATCTTTAAACAGCCCAAACTTCTGTAATGCAGTTCCCTTCCACACACTAGTCCCTTGGAGGCAAAAGCACTGCTCCCACTCCTCAAGGCAGTCTGTCCCATACACAGCTCTCCAAACCAATTCCAAGTCCTTCCACCCGGAAGGTTTACACACACAAATATGTGGACTCATGCACACACACACACACACACACACACACACACACGCATTAACTTTATCAGATGGCATGACATGGCTGGAGTTATTAATGGGTACATAAAGATTAAATCTGGATGTATTCCCAAGACTTTTATTCATCAAAATGGAGACATGGTGGTACTAGGTTAAACCTCTTGCTCATAGTTTGACCTATTCATGATCATAGATCCCTCGAGAGTCTAATGAAAGCTCTGGATCCTATTCCAATAAGATATCTGCAATGATGCATACACACACAATGTGATGCATAATTTCAAAGTGTTCATGAACCTCCCTGAGGTCCATAGACCCCTCAAGTTTAGAATTTTGAACACAAATTTAGAAAGCAATAGCTCTGCAAACTTGACAAAATCAGTATCAGGCCCAGGAGTGGGAAGAAATCAGTATTAGGCTGTAATCTGATTTCTTCCTGGAGGAACTAACCCCACCATTTTTTTTTTACTTAAATTCCATTTTAGGCATTACACCACTCTGTTTATCTCATTCTTCCTCTTTCCTGCGTCTCTTAGGCCCCACTATTCTCTCCTTCATTCTTCTCACTGACCCTCTCTGTCTCTTTCTGATTTCATTGTCTTCATTGCTTTCCCAGTGTCTGTTTTAAATGTATCTCTCCTTTTCTCTTACTGTCTCTCTCTCACTCCTCACACATCTCTCTCTGTCTGTCTCTCTCTCTCTCTCTTTCACACACACACACACAACATGTACACACACACAGGTGTATGTCATTTGTTGCTTCTATTATGTCTGATTTAAGAATTTGATATCTGTTACAACACTACAGCTTGTAACTCCAGAATTGCTCTACTCTGTAAGCATTCAATCAATTATAATTTTTCCAGATCATTTAAATTCTTTCTATCGTCTTACTCTTGCTGAATAGCAATCACTCCATCTGTAATGTCATAGTTTAATGTCTCACTATAAAAATTCTTTGCTAATAAAAATTATTTATCCTTTTCGTCTTCGCATTGCAGCATGCTATGAAATGTGCCAGTGCGTTGACTGCTGTTTGAATCCCCAGGCATATTTAAACATGTCGACCTAAAAGTGCCATACACAATAATATTGTTTATACTGAATTGGAGTTTCCACACTGATTTCTATATTTTCTTTCTCCAGCAATGAAACATTGCTGTGTGGATATGCAAATGGAACTGTATCTTGCACATTTCTATTTAAATTATAAAAACAACTCACTCATGTGCCCACATGCACAGAAACATGCACAATTTGTAATGAGATATACTTGTGGTAAAGAAAGATTAGAGCAATAAAAAGAGTTGAATGACTACCAAAAGGAAATACTGATTCCCAATGATTAACTCCACATAAAGCATGGGAACTCACCCTAGAACGAAGTCAAATGTCATCATGCTCTAGTGCCTTCACTTACACTGCTTTCCCTCTCTCTTTCCTTACTCTGTGCACCTATGTGTACACACTTCCTTCGGCTACAATCTGAACATCTAATCACCCAATGGTAATTGTCATTTGATCATTACTAAGCTAGGATCTTTATTTATCTCATTTTTATTTTTTAATTGCAACTATACCATTACTTTTTCCTTTGTCCTTCCTGTGTTTTATTCACTGTATAGCAGGTTGCACCTATATAACGAAAATAATTCCTTTAAAGGTTACCAAACCCAATTACTCAGTCAGAATAGCCTGTTCAATGGTCTGACACCCTTCAGCTTGTGTCTATCATTCTTGTCTTTTATACCAGAATCTTCAAAGATTTTTTCCTTTATAAAAACTTCTGGGTCCCATGACCCAAACTTCATTTTCACATTGCTCTTAATATTGGCAGTTTGGCATTCCATTATCTTTCAATTGAATACTTTTGTAAATTAGTCATTGCTTTTTATATTGACAACCTGACAGCTCTTTCTGTGTATAATATCTTGTTGACATGAACATAAGTTTAGTTTGCTCTTGATGGACAAACCTACCACTGGTGGATTTCCAAATATACTTCTGTACAGGAACATCACTCAAAGATAGCCATAAAGTTACTGATGTGATTGACTTTTTGTCAATAAAATGCAGCCTTAGACCCAGGAAGCACTTAGGATACTTGATAATTATCAACTATGTAATTAAACTGGCTAATTTACACGCTATCTACAACATACCTTCACATTCATACCTTATTCTATCTTTCATATAACCTTACAAGTGAGGTATTATTGTTCCTAATAATATATGAGAGTTAAAGAACCCAAGATTGAAAGAGGTTGAGTAGCTGTTTTCCAAAGTTAGTTAACAAATAGCAAAAAATGTATCGTCCAATCAAAATTTTATCAATATTAATAACAATTTTAATATTATAAAATTGCTATTATATCCATATTGAAGCCAAGATGCTTACTGGTCTGCCATTAATATTTTTATAATAATTCATCCAATCTATCTTGTATATGTGTTTTGCCTGCAGAGTTGAGGTCAAATTATACACTTATATTGTTATACGTTTCATTTTCATTTAAATTCTAACATGCTCTTTGCAAATATCATTTTAAAGGTCTCCATAATCATTCATCTCAATTCATTTAACAATCTCTTTACTGACCCATTTAAGCTATTTCCATATATATTTGTATGTTTCTAGAAACATGTTTATACATGAGACTCTCCAGCATTTTATCTTATTTTCTAAGATAAATTTCTATCAGCAGATGGAAAAGTAGCAAATTTTTTTGGTTTCTTGATAAACACTGGAAAATTGCTTTTCAAAGAATTGCATAATTTACATTTCCATAATAAGCTTATTATACTGCTTATTTCTGAAATAAGCAGTTTTATTTTCTTGCTAGTATTGTTATTCACATTTTTAAAAATGTAGATAAGTTCATAGTTAAATATATTTTGATGATGTGTTAATTGATAATATTTACTCATGAGACAATATTTTCCCATAGGATTTTAGTCATTTTAGCCATTTGTATTTCCATTTCTACAAATTGTTTGTTGACCACTTACTTGGAATCTTTGTGTAATAACCTAAGTGTCTATCTTCTAAAAGTATGTAACCATAAGTTACATACAAGAGTGTCTGTGTAAGTTCTGTATATTAAACATTTTAACCCTTTCTCTATGTTTGTAAATATTTTTCAGATATTAGGGTGCCTAACAAATTAGCCTTTTAATGTTGAGCAACATACTTGTTAAACATTTAATTGTAGTGAAATCTGCTATCATTGTCACAGTAAATTCATTGCTTTCCAAAATAGGAGACACCCATGCAGAGATTTAATACATATTTGTTTATATTTTTCTTTTTTATAGTTTAAGACTTTATTTATTACTTTCAAAGTGTCTTTGAAGAGTGTGTTATGTATGGGGGGAAAGCTTGCACTGACTAATCACTTAATAATTGATAGTGATTAGTCAACAGTTTCAGCGTGATTTGTTGAATGATTAACTTTTCGCTAATTTGTGATGTTTCATTAGTCATATAATAATCATTTATATAAAAGAATCTGTGTCTGGCCCATTTTGTCAGTTTTGTTTAGTTTTATAGTTTAAATTATTATGCCATTACAAAGCATTTAATTTCTGAAAAATCTATTCCTAGTTCAATACTTTTACTTCCAAATGTTCTTATCTATTCCCACCTTATAAAAAATCTTTATTCCACAAAGTTTTACATTTCTAAGTTCCAAGAAAATCCAGAAATGTAAATTTTAACAATAGAATTTATAAATAGAATAATATATTTTCTCTGGGAACCCTTTCTAATATTTACCTTTCATTGTTTGTGTTTTGTAGGATTCTTTATTTAATATTGCTAGTATCTATTAACTTTTTCTTAAAATGTAGAAAAAAAGACATACTTGCTTGTATAGACAGGGATAAAATACTCATGTGGAAAAGGGGTTTAATGCTAGATCACAAGAGATGTTATAAAACGGCCCTTAATACAATGATGGATTTATCATGTCCATGTTAAATCATGACCAGACAGGTGTCTGTCTCCCTCAAAGAAAGACTATTACTAAATAAACTCATTACACTGGGGTATACAATACAAATACAAATAGTAACTATATCTATAAGTGAATAGATATATCATTCTCATGAATTTCAAAATTTGAAATTGTTTTAATGAAAATTCCACTCATAGATTGAATGCAATCACAATCAAAAGTTTAATGTCTTTCTTTTGTAGAATTGACAAGCTGATTCTAGAAGTTATATGAAAAGGCAAAAGACTTAAAATAGCCAAAATAATGTTGAAATAAAGTTGAAAGAGTAACAGTGATTTTAAGACTTACTATAAGGCTATAGTAAGCAAGACTGCAGTTACTAAAAGGATAGACTTTTAAATCAATGGAAGAGAAAAGAGTTTGAAAATAGACCCACATATATATGGTCAATTAGTTTTTCATGAAGATGTTAAGATAATCCAAAAGAGAAAAAAGCAATTGGATTAAATGTAATTGGGTTAAATGGATATTATATGGGGAAAAAATTAACATTGATCCTTACCTCACATCATACACAAAACCTACTTAAACTGAAATGGGAAAAGACCCTAAATGTAAAACCTAAAAATCAAAATTTTTGGAAGAAAACACAAGAGAAAATCTTGATTACCTTAGGATAGAACACAAAGAGGACAAAACAGAAAAGAACAAAATGATAAATTGGACTTTGGATTTGAAACAAAGGTGTTTTCAACAAAAAGGCTATTGTTCTTTTGAAAATATCAATTTTTTAGAAAAAGGGAAAACACACTGGGAAAAAAATATTTGCAAAGAACATCTCTGAAAAAAAATCAAAAAAATCTTTAAAATTCCATATAGTGAGGCAATCCACAAAAGTCACAAGGTTTGAAATGATACCTCAAAAAGATAAGCAATAATATGTAATTTAATATGTAATAAACAATAAACATATTAAAAGGTGCTCAACATCATTAATCACAAGGAAAATACAAATTAAAACCACAGTGAGGTATTACTACACACCCATCAGAATGGCTAAAATTAAAATGCCTGACCAGACCAAGTGTTGATGGGGCTATGAAGCAACTGGAACTTTCATACACTGCTAATGAAAATATAAAGTTGTATAGATTTTGGAAAACAATTGGAAACTGGAATTTCCAAATTATAGAAAAGAGTTTGGTGACTTCCTAAAAATTTAACATATACCTGACATACTTAGCCATTCTACCCCAAAGCATTTGCCCAAGAGAAATGAAAACATATCTCCAGACAAAGTTTTATGCACGCTAGTAGAAGTTCTAATTGTAATAACTAAAACCTAGAAATAACCCAAGTGTCCATCAATATATGAACAGATAAACAAACTGTGGCATATCCATACTTGGAAATACCATTCAGCAATAGAAAATATGAGCTATTGATATACGCAGAAACATGGATGGATTTCAAAATAATTATGTTGAATGAAAGATGCCAGGCAAAAAGAGAACATATCATGTAGATTTCCATTTATATAAATTTCAAAAACATGGAAACTATAGTGACAGAAAATAAGTGTAGTTTTCTGGAGAAGTGAAGGACAGAGCCATCATGAGAACATCTGGGGGCTGATGGTTCTGATGTGATTTCATAGGTGATGGTCATGGTTCCACAGGTGAATATGTATCTCAAAACTGAGCAAATCACTTTAAACATATGCAGTTTATCCCATATCAGTTATACCTAAATAAAGTTAACAAAGTTTCTTCCTATAACCTTATAATCATGATTTATTAATATAATAGACTATCCGGTTATATTTTCCATCGTATTTGTGAATTTTATATTCCTACAAGATTATTGGGTTTTATATTTCTTTTCTATTAGTATTGGATCACTTTACTAATATTTCTTATTAGTATGAAAACTTTTCTCAGTTGATTTTCTATGCTTTTTAATGTAATCATTTATATCTTTTACTAAACAATGATTATTTTATGTCCTTTTGGTTGAAAATTTTGTAACCCAATTGACATTAGACATGAAGTGTGGAACAGGAGCTGCTATTACTGTCTGGAGGAATACGATGCACTTGATGTTTCAGAGGATAAACCACAACACCTGTGTTGATGCTCAAGGTAACAAGGCATTTTCACTTTGGATTTAAAACAAAGGTGATTATTTGAGGTCAGGAATTCCAGACCAGCCTGGCCAACACTGCAAAACCCCATCTCTAATAAAACTACAAAAAATTAGCCAGGGGTGTGGCATGCGCCTGTAATACTAGCTACTCGGGAGGCTGAGGCAGGAGAATCGCTTGAACCCGGGGGTGCAAAGGTTTCAGTGAGCCGAGATTGCGCCACTGCACTCCAGCCTGGGTGACAGGAGCTAAATTCTGTCTCAAAAAAAAAAAAGAAAGAAAAGAAAAGAAAAGAAAACAAATAAAACAAAGATGTTCTCAACAAATAAGTTTGGAAATACTCATTTCTTTGCTGCAGCACGTAGAAAATAATGCTGATTGTGCACAGAGAAAACAGAAGAGAAAATACCTAGGGTTCAGAGAGAAAAGAGTGCTGTAGCAACCTTCACCCAGTAGTCAGGTTCAAATTGTCTTTTTTATTGATATAAAATAGCTGTACATATTTGGGTGGTACATGTGATATTTCATGCATATATACAATGTGTAATGATCAAATCAGGGTAACTGGGATATCCATCACCTCAAACATTTACCTTTTCTTTGTGTTGAAACATCCTAATTCTTCTCTTCTAGTATTGCAAGGAGACTGTAGTCAACAAAATGCCTTTTGAAGAAATCAGTGAAGACTCAGGATTTAAAGGATGTCTTATTAGGAAAAACATAGTAATAAAGGCTGTGGAGGAAGATTCAAACATTGCCAATCAGTAGGTAATGTATAAAGCAGGTCACACAGGCTGGTGTCTACACCAGATCAGAAGCAAATTTTATCACTAGCATAATTTCCTGATGTCACTTCTGCTCTTTCCTCTCTCTGCCAGAATATCAATCATACTGTGGTATTTTGCATCCTTGCAGTCTCTCCTTTGTTTTGTTTATTTGTTTGTTTGTTTGTTTTGTTTTTGAGACAGAGTCTCACCCTATCGCCCAAACTGGAGTGCAATAGCATGATCTTGGCTCACTGCAACCTCCACCTCCCAGGTTCAAGCAATTCTCCTGCCTCAGCCTCCCGAGTAGCTGGGATTACAGGCGCCCGCCACCACGCCCACCTAATTTTTGTGTTTTTAGTAGAGACGGGTTTTCACCATGTTGGCCAGGATGGTCTCGAATTCCTGACCTTGTGATCCGCCCACCTCGGCCTACCAAAGTGCTAGGATTACAGGCATGAGACACTGCGCCGGGCCTCTCCTTACCTTTTTATGTGTTCTGCTACTCACTGCTTCCATCTTCCCCCTCATAGTGACCCATCCTTATGTTATTTCTTAAAAATGTTATTTTAGCTCTTTGAGAATATAAAGAACCTATTTTCTATTTCTTTTCTCTTTGTAGTAATGGATGAGTTTTAATTTCAGACTTTCCCCTTTTCCCCTTTTATGTTTTGCTGCTTTTTTTTGGTGGGGGGGGGTAATGCCTGATTTTTCCTTGTTTATTCATCTTATAATGAAGACAGAGATCTATGGAGATACATTTTTGCCAATACCCGATATAAGTATGTAGAAGAACTTCTCTTTCCTCAAGAGTATTAATATGTTAATTGGATTCCATTTCCAAATATGAACCTGGAAGGTAGGTTGCTATAAATAACTGAGTTCAATACCAGGACCTATTAGAAATTAATCTTGGGCAACTTCGTTGAATAGTGGTAGTTCTCTGATCTTCTGGAATTGAATTGGTATCCTGAAATTTTTAAACTAGCTCACAATTATTTTCTTTGACTGTAACTGAAAACAACATTTTCTTATATATAGCACTTCCTTTCTCTGCCCCTGGGCAATTTTCACTCATTTTAGAATTTTATGTCCTACCCTGCCCCACCCACCTGCTCCCTCACCTGGGTCAGTTAATTACATACTTGAACTGCATTTTCTGAACGGGCCGCTTTCAGGTGGGGAAGCTGGGAAAGTAGCAGTCCAGGGGGCCTGCCCAAATTTCTGTTTGGTGTTGCTTTCGTGTCTTCAAATTCAGATAGACAACTTTGGCTTGTCATGTCATACCTCTTCCTTCCTACTTCTGAATTTGCCCAAGGATGGAGTATTTTGAGGCACCTGTTTCTCAGTTCCTCATTCTCAGAGCAGTAAGTAGAAATTTCTCCCAAATGTGGCATATGGGTAACCTGGTTTCCAGTACTGTTGTGGGATTTGGTCTTTCTGTGTCTCCATGGGCACCATCAGTCCAAGTACTTTCGGAAGCAAGTAATAAAAATTCTACTCTACCTGGCTTAAACAAAACACAGTGAGGCTTCAGTGGGAGACTCGCTAATCCAAAGTTAAGAAGTACAGGAAGGCATCATAAGAGACTAAACAGATGGGTCAAACGAGTTCAAGGAAGCAAGTGCCTCAGCCTCTCTTCAACCCCATGGCCAATGTCTGTTTCTGGGGTCTTCTGTGGCATTTTTTTCCCTCTAGGCAAACCACCTTTTTCTACATCCCTTGCCCATGTTTAAAACCATTACTTCAATCTTGGAACTACGTGTCTGGGCTCAAGAGAGACCAAACTGACAAATATCCTAGTTCTAGCTCAAAATTCCAGAGGGAATATTTCTTATTGGTCAAGTGATTCTTAATCTATACAGCTTCGACAAGAGGATCTCACCACGTAATATAAAAGTCACGCAGTCTGTGTTGGGGGTAAAGGAAGTGGTATAATGGAGGATGGGGAAAAAGTAGGCAGTTAAAGTTTAAAGGTAAATAAATAGCAGGGGGCAGTGGTGTGCACCTGTAGTCCCAGCTACTCAGGAGGCTGAGGCAGGAAGATTGCTTAAGCCCAGGAGTATGAGGCCAGCCTGGGAAACACAGCAAGATCCCTGTCTCCAAAAATAAATAAAGAAGATAAATAAATAAGCTTTTACTATAGACTATAGATTTTCAGGTGTGGGGGTGGCAGGGATCAGATTTATTTACCATAGAAGTAGGACTTCTCAGAGCTTTTAATTAGCAAATTTTATATTATCTTCTATTTAGTAGGAGATAAAATATAGAACATTTCTCAATTATTTTACCAAGAAGCCCTTCTGGCAGAATATTTTTTTAAAGCAAGCTTCCATTTACTTTTTTTTAACTTCAATTTTTATTTTAGATTCAGGGTTACATACACAGGTTTGTCACATGGGTAAATTGTGTGATTCTGAGGTTTGGGATCTGACTGAATCTGTCACCCAGGTCATGTCCCTAGTATCCAATAGGTAGTTTCTCAACCTTTGCCACCCTCCCTCCTCTAGGAGTCTCCACTGGCCATTGTTCCCATCTTTATGTCCATGTGTACTCAGTGTTTAGCTCCCACTTATAAGTGAGACTATGCAGTAGTTGGTTTTCTGTTCCTGTGTTAATTCATTTCGAATAATGGCCTCCAGCTACATCTATGTTGCTGTAATGGACATGATTTCATTGTTTGCTATGGGTATGTAGTATTCAATGGTATATACGTACCACATTTTCTTTATCCAATCTACCATTGGGCACTTAGGGTGATTCTGTGTCTACATTATTGTGAATAGTGCTGCAGTTAACATATGAGTGCATGTGACTTTTTGGTAGAATGATCTATTTTCCTCTGGGTATATACCCAGTACTGGGATTGCTGGATCAAATGGTAGTTCTATTGTAAGTTTTTTGAGAAATCTCCAAACTGCTTTCCACAATGGCTGAACTAATTTATAGTTCCATCAACAGTGTATAAACATTCCCTTTTCTCCACAGCCTCATCAACATCTACTATTTTTTTACTTTTTAGTAATAGCCATTCTGATTGGTGTGAGATGGTATCTCATTGTGGTTTTGATTTGCATTTCTCTGATGATTAGTGATGTTGAGAATTTTTTCATGTTTCTTGACCACTAGTATGTCTTCTTTCGAGAACTGTCTGTTTATGTCCTTTGCCCACTTTTTAATGGGATTATTTGTTCTTTGCTTGTTGAATTGTTTAAGATAATTATGTTAAGAATGAATTAAGTATAATAATATACTAAGAATAGCTAGTATTCTTTTGGATACTATATCTTTGTCAGATGCGTAGTTTGCACATATTTCCTTCCATTCTGTAGGTTCTCTGCTTACTCTGTTGATAGTTACTTTGGCTGTGCAGAAGCTCTTTAGTTTAATTAGGTCCCACTGGTCAGTTTTTGGTTTTGTTGTAATTACTTTTGAGGATTTAGTCATAAATTCTTCACCAAGGCCTATGTCCAGAATCATATTTCTTTCTTTTTTTTTTTTTTTTTTGAGATGGAGTCTCGCACTCTCGCCCAGGCTGGAGTGCAGTGGCGCCATCTCGGCTCACTGCAAGCTCTGCCTCCTGGGTTCACGCCATTGTCCTGCCTCAGCCTACCCGTAGCTGGGACTACAGGCACCCGCCACCATGCCCAGCGGATTTTTTTGTATTTTTAGTAGAGGCGGGGTTTCACCGTGTTAGCCAGGATGGTCTTGATCTCTTGACCTTGTGATCCACCCGCCTTGGCCTCCGAACATAATCATATTTCCTAGATTTTTTCTAGGATTTTTATAGTTTCAGTTCTTACATTTAAGTATAGACTATAGATTTACAGAAAGATAGAAGAGGGTAAATCAAACATAATTCACTTACTGCCATCTTACTTCAAGATTCTCAATGTACTTTAAAATTTAATTAATCTTTTACCATACAAGTCGTACATGAATTTATTTGAAAAATGCAAACAGTACAAAAAGACAAGCATTTTCTTTTTTTTCTCATTCTCACCTTACAGATGTGACTACTGTTAAACATTTTTAAGTATCTTTTCACAAATTTCCTACACATATCGTAGCTGAGTCCAAACTTATTCTGCTTACTGCATGACAACCAGTAAGTCGAGAGACAAGGAGTTGGAGCAAGGAAAATAACTTTTTGCAGAGTCTTCTGGGAACATGTCAGACTAATGTCCTAAAGAACCATCTTAAATCAGTACAAATTTCAGGCCCTTTTTATGTTAATGGCAGGGGGAAGAGGAGGGGTTTGGGATCAGGAGGCACCTGATGACCGGAGACATCTAGGTGCCAGTGAAGGTATGAGGAGGCCAAGAAACCTTTCCATCTTTGGAGAGTCACAACACTCCCATAAATCCTCAATACAACATTGTTACTTGTGTGTACACCCTCTTTATCTCCTTGGGACTCATTTTAGGAAGGGATTATTATCATTTAAACAATAAGCTAAGTTCCTCTCATAGTTAACCTTGGCCTACACACAGAGATAAGCAAAGGCAGTTAACCTGAAAGATACCACCATGGGGGTTAGGAGCAAAATGGAGTTAGTCATGCCAGGACGCCTTTTCACTACTACAACATGCACATATAGCTACACATACACATATATATCATATACTTTGGAAATATTCTATGTATAATATTCTCATTTAGATTTTTCTCATTTAGCGATATGTCTTCACAAGTTTTCCATAATTTATTATACCTATTTTATTGATTGATATTTGGATTGCTTTTTTATTTTGTGTATATAGGTGAGAAATCCATAAATTTTATTTATTTTAAAAAATTATTTTTAACTTTTATATTAAGATCTGGGGTACAAGTGGAGGTTTGTTACATAGGTAAACTTGTGTCATGGGGGGTTTGCTGAACAGACTGTTTCATTACCCAGGTATTAAGTCTAGTACCCATTAATTATTTTTCTGATCCTCTCACTCCTCTCACCCTCCACCCTCCAGTAGGCCTCAGTGTGTGTTGTTCCCCTCTCTGTGTCCCTGTGTTGTCATCATTTAGCTCCCGCTTACAAGTGAGAACATGCAGGATTTCGTTTTCTGTTCCTGTGGTATTAATAGTTTGCTAAGGATAATAGCGTCCACAACATAAATTTTAAATATGAATTTGTTGAATGAAAGGATAGGTGCTTTCAAAATTTTAAAATAAATTATTGAACTACCCTTCAACGAGTCTATGCCAGTTGTGTACTCACACAAAATAGTGTAGAAAAGATCCTCTAACCCTATATTCTCCCTGAAAATGTGTGTTACAAAGAGTTACATCTAATTATTTTAACTTGAAATGGATGATAAGCCAGACGATATTAATATAAGTTCTTTGAAATACACAAAAATCTGCGGGGGTTTTTTTCTTAACGTTCAAATTTGTGGCTCTTGCTTTTAATTACTGTAAGAAACCTGCTGCACAAAGGAAGGGTTATTTGCTCTAAGATTAATAGTTATTGCCAGCCTCAGCAAACTGTTAGGATAGAATGCAGCGAACACCCAAAAGGTAGATGATAGGTCTGCAGTAGCAAGGAGGGTGGCTGCATTCAGCAAAACATACAAACTAGGAACTTGTCTTCCTGTGCAATATTTTACCCCTTCAATTTCCAGGAGGAACAGAGGAAGAACATGGCTAGTTTGAGTTCAATTAGATAAGTTTGAAAGCGTATCATAGGTGGTTTCAGTGTTTATGAAGGAATGATTAACTTTCTTCTGGATTTGTGAATTTCCTTTGCCCACAAAGGGGGAACAAAGACTAGTATTACCAACCGCTTTTTGTTTCTCTGGTAAAACTTATCTTAAAAAGTGCCTGGCCCTGTTTCAGACCTTCTGTCTTTATAAACAGCGTAATATGCCTGCTAGGGCTAAAATACTCAACATATGGATGTTTGAAAACCTCTAGATGAAAGGCAAAATGTCCCCATCTTATGTAATGAAGAAACAGCTGTCGCATGTTAGTTTGTAGCAGTGTCATTAACAATTTTTGCATAAATTAATAATACAGGTAAACATATGCATGTTTTTCATTGATTTCTATCATTATCTTGACATAAAAGCAGCATAATTAAAATCAAACTTCACACATATCACAGAAAATTATAAATGCATTTAAAATAAAATATTTTGGGTAGTAGTAATTAAATCAAATATTATGCTGAAAATATTATACTAGAAATGGCAGCAGTTTTATGTTATAGAAAGAGCTCTGTCCTAGAACTGAGATAATCTAGGTTCAAATTCTACCCTCAGAGAGTTTCTTGCCTTGACTGATCTCACCTTCCTTAACTCTAAAATGGAAAGAGGGCAGTTCTGAGAATTCAATGAGAGAACATGTAGAAAAGTATCTTTTACAATCCATTTTTTAAAATATGCTATTACAAAGCTTTAAATATCATATTTTATTTTAGAGAAGTTATGAAATATATTGAAAAGTTATTTGTGCTACTAATATCCATATTTGCCATTTGTTGTTCTCCTTGCATATACAGATTAGATAATTTTTTTTTTTTTTTTTTTGATACAGAGTATCGCTCTGTCACCCAGGCTGGAGTGCAGTGGTGTGATCTTGGCTCACTGCAAGCTCTGCCACCTCCCGGGTTCACGCCATTCTCCTGCCTCAGCCTCCCTAGAAGCTGGGACTACAGGTGCCCGCCACCACGCCCAGCTAATTTTTTTGTATTTTTAGTAGAGACGGGGTTTCACCGTGTTCACCAGGATGGTCTCGATCTCCTGACCTCGTGATCCGCCCACCTTGGCCTCCCAAAGTGCTGGGATTACAGGCATGAGCCACCGTGCCTGGCAGATTAGATAATTTCACAATGGAATTACAAATATCTGTAATGAGTTTTTGTCTATTCATTCATTCATTTATTAATGTATCTACATATATTCAAATAAATGCGCGCACACACACACATACATATGGTGAGGGGAGAGGATGTGTTAACAGATACTCTGAACAAATCAGACATGATTCCTGCCCTTGTGGTGCTTACAGTCTAGTGGAGAGGGAAGCTGTTAACCAAATAATCAAACATATAAACCTGATGACGTTGTTAGACGATTTCCCCTGGCCAGGGAGATCAGGAAGGGATTCTCATGGAAACTGACACTTGAACCAAGATTTATCTGAAAGATGATATAAATTAACAAGGGAAAAACTGGAAAGAATTGTTTAGTCTTGGACAACAGCTCTGCGGCAGGATGGAGCATGGCCAACACACAGGACAGAAAGTCAGTAGGTTTGGAACTAAAAAAGTTAGGATGAAGGGTGAAATTGAGTGAGGAGGTCACAAGGGACCTGTGTTAAAATTCATATTTGAAAGTGACAGGAAAGGGAAGGGAAAACTCAGATAATGAATTTGGTTAACCATGAAGGTTTGAAAAAGTCCAGAGAAATCACAAGGCAAAGGTAAGCAGCCATGTGGAAAGGCAGGCTGGAGGCCAGGAAGTCCTGAAAAACACTTCCAAAGAATTATCCCAGGGGTGTGCCTGCGTGTTTTCTTGTCTAGTTTGTGTTATCAATTGGATATAGGATTTCCTTGGCCCAAAAGAATATATTAGTCGAAGAGAGGTCAGAGACCAGCAGAGAAACCCTGCTGCCACCCCGGTACAGCTGCTTCTCCATAGACCTCGGGACGAGCACGCACGCTATATCCACAGACCATCCACAGGTTTAGAAAACATCCTAGAAGTTTCCCAGGTTTCTCACTTCCTCCTGCATTATGCTTCCTTCAAAGGTCTCAATTTTTCCGCTTAGATGTTTAGACCACAGGTTAACCTGTTTTTTAAAATCTTTACGAGATTGCTATCTCCCAGTGAATGCTCATTTTTTTCCAAAAAGAAAATACGGTTATTTGACTTATAAAATATGAGACTGCTTATGCAGCAACGAGACAACAGAGCAGCCCGGAGAGGTGTCTGCTGAGGGCTCTGCCAGTGCACTCAATGACCGGGTGACATCAGACCTGGAGCTTCAGGCAAGCCGGATGCCGGCTTCAGACACATTACCGCTTACTCCCTATGGTGGGTCTTCAGGGACAATGAGGAAGGCCAAGGGTGTACCTTGTTGCACCTTTAAAAAGATGTGATTAAGCTGGGAAGCCTGCAAAACCAAAGGGTTTATGTTCCCTCTTTTGTTTCTAGAAACTATCAGAAAATGTTTTGAACTATCTGACTGTACAAAAATAGTCTGTTTTACCCGGCAGAGAGGTAGTTTTATATTGCACAATTACTAGTCCTTCCTAATTGAACTCAATCTTTGACCTAGAAAACACCACCACCTCAGCAAAATTAAATAAACAGAACCAAGAAAGAGAAAGTGCAGCAAAACAGCAAGGAAGGAAGGAAAAATCAAAGAAACATACTAAAAGAACACATTTTCAGAGCAAAGTCTCAGAGTGTAAGATTTATTTAGGGTAAAATATAGTCAGCCAGAAGAGACTATTTCAAGTGGACGAATTAAATTATCTAACATGTAAATGAAGTCACAAACCATAATTAATGTCTAAATTAAAATTGCAGGCATCAGCAATGTGCTAATCATGAACAGTGTAGTGATTCTAATCCAGGTGGACACTCTGTGATTTTACTTTTTAAATTGAAATGCAACATAGCTCAATATAAAATCATCAGAAAGAATAACATGATAATTATACAGTAACATTTGTATTTGAAATAGGATATTGATCACTGGGATGATGCACATTTGATATGCTCTAATGCATTTCAACATACCAAAATAGCATGATAGATCTGGGGTAATTATATAGAAATTGACAGCACATTTATCACTGTTTGTGCTTATTTCACAACATTAGCATTTCCATGAATTATGACCATGTCATCTCATGTGTATACAAATGTTAAATCATTTATGGCAACAATTGATCATTAACTATAGCATATTCTGAGGGGGGGACCTATAAGACTTTCAATTAAAGGAATGAATCTGGTGTTTAGGTGGTGCAATTAATTTGACAGGCACATTGAAGTTTTAAAGGTGACTCATATATCATTCGTTTTGTTGTTTTCATCTATAAAATGTTACTGAAGTGAGCTAAATAAACATGTGGAAAGCATGAAGTATTTTTCAATCCAGAAATAGCCTCAATGTTGCAATACCTGTGTTGGAGAATATAAATTACCTGTTCTTTTGGAGAAATCGATCTACCACTCCACATTTAAAACCCATCTACCAAGAGATTTTGTTATCCAAGTTTCTAGGCAGCTAGTAAGATGATTAGTTACTAATTACTCTAGGACTGAAGTAGAGAAAGAAAAAATGATAGAAAAAGAGAGCTACATAAAAAACAATGTATAAGCAAATAAAGGTCAAAGAGAATGAACAAAATCTAGAAGAGTACAGGAGAAAAGAAAAAGAAGAGAATTAAATTTTAGAACACAGTTCTTCTTGAATTCAATTTAATTCAACAAGTATTTAAAGAGTATCTACTAAGGGTCATTTACCTTGAACTTGTTTGCCAAAATTAAAGTCTTCACTAAAAGTTACTTTGATTCATCTCTTCCTAAGAGTCACTTCCTTAGCTCCTTGTTGCTAGATTATTTTAAGAGGCTCATAACCGTTTTCTGGCTACATAGAGTTTCTCAACTCTTGCATTTCCTATGTATCAATGCCAGATTAATATATCCCTAAAACCACCTTTGAAATTATTCTTCATTTCAAAACCTCTCAGTTCACTACAAGAAAAATTCAATTCACTTCAACTCTTTGTACCTCATATTAGTTGGAGGCAGAAGCATCTTGATACACTGCCTCTCAAACATTTTTTAAAAGCCCTAATTTTTAGTATTTGATGGTTAGTGGTATAAATACACCTACCATGGCTAATTTCAAACTACCATCTGATATCCTGAACCGAGAGTCAGGAAGAGACATGCATCATTGGCTCACTTGAGTCAGTATGAACCAGCTCCAATATACCACTGTTTGGAGGGTACAAATCAAAATAAAATATACCCTCTACCTTGTAATTAAATGGCTTAATCTAAAATGAGAATTCCTTTCTTGAAATTCGTAGGGCGTGTATCCTCTCCGTAGTTCACTTGCTACCCTCATATTAGTACCATCATATTTACACCAACTGCATCCGAAAGTTTAGAGGTCATAGACTATATTCCATGCCTCTTTGTACAGTCAGCATCTGCAACGTAGTACAGTAACTTGTACACAGTAAGTCCTCCACAAATAAATGATAGGTGAGGGTGAGGATAAATGAAATTCTGAAATTAGTTGCTCCATTTATTCAAGCTTCACAGCCCTGTCATGACTACCTACTTTTATTTCAGGCTCTGCGTGAAATAAGACAACAACCTCATCTGTGTTATATGCTACTCAGTATTTCCCTGACTCTAGCTGCTGAATCACCATTTTCATTATGTGACCTGGGTTCCACTCTAGAGACATCATATGTGCATTAGCCAGTATTTGCTAGGTCATACTGCATAACAATGTCCCCCACAAATCTTAGCAACTTCCAAAAGTGTTATTATGTCAGTTGTGTTTCCTGTCAGCTGCAGGTGCAGAGTGGTTTTGTTCCAATTACAGATAGCCTGTATCTCTACTCTACCGTCCTTTCACATCATCCAGGCTGAAGCAGCCTCTATGTGCAATGGGCTATTCTTATGTCACAGAGGAAGAGTAAAATGACTGGTCCTTACACAATGGTGCCTGAAGCTTCTTCCTGGACAGGGCCAATGTCACATCTACTCATATGCTGTTAATCAAAATGAATCACACAAGCCACATTTGACTATTCCTACAGAAGGCATCAAAAGTCACAAACATTGGGTTGAGATGTGCTATTCTCTTAACAGAGGAGGTGCGTAAATAATTTGAAAACAAAAATACGGTCTACCTCATTGGCCAAGCCCACTGATTACCTAATCACCCTTGTTAGGACTATATCCCCCTTCAGATAATGGAGGAGGCTCTAGAAACAATGCAAAAGCTCAGTGAGAGGCTCTCCTGGGTTTCCCCCAGCAATGAAATTTCAAACAAATCTGAATTAAGACATAGACTTTGTTTACAAACCCAATACTTATTTTTCATTAGACTGTGTAGGGATGTTCCAGAATAGAGGAGCTAGCAATGGGTTTTACACAGGAGCTGTGCTTGGGACTTGGACTCAAGGCCTGCTCTTCAGCCCATTGAGATATGAGTTTATTCATAAAAATGTAGGATCTCTAAGAGCTCCCCATTCAGGACTTGAAAATAAAGCTGCAACAATATTATCAACTGGGGATTGAGCAAGAAAGCCAATCAAGAGAAGCTGCAGTAGAAGCCAGAAGGAACGGCGCCAGACCTCAATGCTAAAAATCTATCCAAAAGAATCGATCTTTTCATAGTGGTTCAATGGCATTACCTTCATTTAAGTGACAGTTCTTCTCAGTCTATAGAAGGCTGGAGAGAAGAACAGAATCACACTAGAGCTCAGTTAAGAAGTGGGCCAACCTTGGCCAGTCATGGTGGCTCACGCCTATAATCCCAGCATTTTGGCAGGCCGAGATGGGCAGATTACTTGAGGTCAGGAGTTCGAGACCAGCCTGGCCAACATGGTGAAACCCTATCTCCACTAAAAATACAAAAATTGTCCGGGTATGGTGCACATGCCTGTAATCCCAGCTACTCCAAAGGCTGAGGCAGTAGAATTGCTTGAACCTGGGAGGTGGAGGTTGCAGTGAGCCGAGATCACACCATTGCACTATGCACTTCAGCCTAGGTGACAGAGTGAGACTCTGTCTCAAAAAAAAAAAAAAAAAAAAGAAGTGGGCCAACCACATGATGGCTGCTGGGGCCACCAATTCATAAGGAGAGCTAACATGTCACTGGACTGCATCAGAAATACATTGCCAAATTTTCGGGGCTCCACGTACACCTTTTAATAACTGGCAAAATGTAAATTGCTTCTACTTCTTTCAAAGTCAAGAGCTTTAATTAAACGTGAAAAGAAGACACCCATCACACTTGCCACTGAGGCCACTCCTTTCTGGTGAGTATTTCAACAACATGCTATGCTATAATCCCAACAGAGTCACTCTCAGAATTAGCTAGAATTCTGAGGTCAGGTAGGAGACAGCACAGGCTGCCTACAGAAATGAAGGACTGCTTTAATTTTACAAATGTGTATGGTACCAGGTGACTCCCAAGAAGTTATTAGGATCAAAACAATTACACACAATAAATCCTAACATAAACAAAATGATAGCTAAAAGTTATCATTACATAAAATATATATAATTCCTTGTTTTGAAGTTTAAAAAGGTTTATAACTTTTATTAGTGGAAATTTAGTTTTGACTTTTGAAAGTAAATTTAGTTGGATTTAGTTCACGTAAGTAGTGAACAAATATTTAAAGAACAAAAGCCTGAAAAAGAACTACCTGGATGCCTGTATCTCAATGGAGTCCTAGGTCTCATTCATAGGCCAGCAAGTATTTTTGCATATCAGCCAACTCTGCAGAAACTCCAATCCTCCTCAGATTTCTCCAACATGTTTCTGGAAATCATAAGCACAGTCTCTGGTGTGCTCTGTGACTCAGCCCTCCTGCTTAACACATGGTATAGGCCATTTTATTCCTCCCCTGTCTCTTCTGTCTATGGATCCAGTTTCCTGTCTCTGCCAAGACAAAAGCAGGATATCTACTGCTGGTGCCCTCCAAAAGCACGACCCTCCATACCTGCCAAGCACTGCTGAGAATGCCAGTACCTGCCAAGGTCCCCATCAGGCTGCCAGTGGCCCATGTCAAGGAAACTGACATTTATGCAGAGGACAACTGTGCCTGATGTTCTGAGCCCTGTTATCTATGCTAAATTCCTCGTCTCTTGCCCTAACAAAAGCTGCTGGCACTGTCTTCTGTTGTGCAATGTTCTGGCATGAATGCTGCTGATGACATTCTCAGTGGCCCAACCCTTTTAGTATTTCCTTGGTCATCCATTGTTCCTCTGTTCCTGCAGTTTGTGACATGAGTCCACCATGGGTCTGGCCAGAAGATGCGGAAGTAGTGGATACTATGTATTCCAGAGTCACTTCCTATCATCATTGAACCTGGCTGTGCCCTTTCATTTACCCGTAGGTGGATGTTTGCCCAACTCATGTAAACGGGAGTTCAAATCCTGATCCAGCCTAAGAATGGGGACTGGAGTGCCAGAGCTGAAGGCAGAGATACCATTCAAGGTTCCCTGGAATGGAATCTGTTTTCTCCCCGCAGTGAGGAGGTGACTGTGCAGATGCTGAACCAGTGAGGCCAGATTATGGTAAACTCTCCTTTAAAAGAATGTGGGCAGATTGTTAGTGTACATTTTTCTGGAATAGAAATATAGGCCTGACTACTGAAGGGCAAGTATAGAAGAAAGTGGCTTCTTTTTGAACTCTGTTGTATTCATCCTGTACTGAACATGCCATAGGCAGCAGTATTCCTTTTAGGAGACCATGGACAAAGAAATGCCACCCACAAATCTACTGCCTCTGCTCCTGCTGCTGTCAGTATCATCAGCAACATAAATCAGGAACAGAAGCATGCTGGTGTGTGACCTCTTCCTTCCAATCTGACCCACAGTAGCTATGCTAAGAGAAGACAGCAGCTTCCCAGGTAAAGGCAGAATTGGGAATGAAGAGGACAGTCAAAAGCATCAGTTCCAAGAATATAAGCACAGGCTAACCCAAGTCTAAAGCAACAGCTTTGTAACTTGCCAGTGTGATAAGCCCTCCACAGCCCCTCTGAGCTTGGTGGCTCAGCCACAGAACCTCTCAGATGGGAGACTGTCCTTCAAACAGCCTGGCAGAAATGCTGCTCCATTGTTTTTGTAGAGAATGAGTCCATGCACAGAAACATCCATGTACATTTCCCCACCCTTGCAAATGGGGCCATTAAACAACTCTGCCCAATGGACAATGACAGAAAAGACTTGTGTTCCACCTGAGCTAAGTATTTAAGAGCAGATGACCGGCTCTCCAGCTCTCTTCACCTCTGCCATGGTGACTGCCAGGGGTAGAAAATGAGATGCTCTTGCTTCCTTGTGTCTGGATGAAGAGTGGCTGTGTGATGCCTGACCCCCACCAACTACAACTGGTGAAGTGAGTAAAACATAATCCTTCATTGTGTTGAGTTGTTATGATTTGGGGATTTATGTTTTACAGCTTTCTATCTGATATGCTTTGGCTGTGTCCCTACTCAAATCTCACCTTGAATTGTAATAATCCCCATGTGTCAAGGGTGGGGCCAGGTGGAGATAATTGAATCATGGGGTCAGTTTTCCCCATGCTGTTCTCATGGTAGTGAACAAGTCTCACGAGATCTGATGGTTTTATAAATGGGAGTTCCTCTGCACAAGCTCTGTTGCCTGCCCGCATGTAAGACATGACTTTGCTCCTCATTCACCTTCTGCCGTGATGGTGAGGCCTTTCCAGCCATGTGGAACTGTGAGTCAATTAAATCTCTTTCCTTTATAAATTACCCAGTCTTGGGTATGTCTTAATGAGCAGCATGAGAACAGACTAATACACTATCTTTTCTAACACACTTACTTTTGACTCAAGAGATCTTGTCAGCCTTGTAATCAACACATTTATTTCCCTGGCTCTTTTGTTCTTTGCTTAATACCCCATTCCTACTTGCTTGTTGATTCTTTGGATCTTCCCTATTTTAGAGGATATCTATACTCAGAATATGAACTTGACTCCACTTAGCTAGTACACACTCTTGAAGCCAAAACCAAGGGACTCAGAGGGTTAAAATAAAGAGGAGTCGCAGAAGCAATTCTCCCAGACATTTTCTGCAGAGGCAGAGAACATTTTTAGGGAGACTCATTCTTCTTCCATACCTAAGTACTCTCACAGTGATCTCTGTTTAATCTCAAATCACAACCTTCATTATATATTCAAAAGACAACACATTTTGTGTTAAAACTGTAATCACAATGGCCTTCATTTTCCAAGCTACGTTTGACTACTTTTCCAGAGGCAGAGCATCACACAATTCTTATGTATGTGTAACTTCTACTAGAATCAACGTTATTACAACAAATAGAATCTAATTATACTGTCCATGCCCCGTGTTTAAAAACAGGAAATAGAAACTTTCCCACTTCTATCTAAATGTCATGTATAAATTACATTAGATGAATAGCTGTGGTGAGAAAAAATAACGGTTATGGATGAAAAGCTGTCCTGTACTCCTCTCTCACCATTTGAAAGGCATCTAAAATATATTTATGAGATACATTAAAGAGCTTATTTTGCTAGTGTCCGACTCTAAATGGACCATTTCCAGTGTTCTTAGGGTGTATTTTTATAACAGTATCAATTTATTATAAAGGTCAATATTTTTTCTCTTTCAAATTCTTTCAAGTGGGTTTTCTAAAGTCCATTTTCTGAAGTATTTAAAATTCTAATAAACCACTGAAAAATTACCAAGAAGGTCCTGTGGGATTCTGTTTTTCTAAATCATACTATCTGATGCAACATGAACCTCGGTTACAGTAAAATATCATTAAGAAAAGGTCAGCTCTGGAAAACAAAGAACAAAGCCAAAAAGCATCAGGCATCTTGGAAACACAGGAGTCAACAGGACTTATTCAATGCAGTCTTTCAGAGCAGGAAGCTTGAAGTCCTAAAGTGTTTGCCTTCCAGGGAAATGAGAACAGCTATCCCAGAGCTATGGCAAACGAGGTATTCTCTCTCCTCCCATTATGATCAAATCAGTTGATTGATTTTTTCCTCTAATACTGTGTCTCTTGAAGAGGAAAGGAGTTTTTCATTGTCAAGAACTGCTTCTTGGTGATCTTTGCAACCACAAATCCTATTCTGGTATGTAGGGCTTGAATACAAAGATTTGTTGAATGAATAAATAAGTATCTTCTGGGTCCTAAGATAAGTATAAAAGTAAAAAATTCTATTGATCAGATCACTCATTTGCAAGACACCAATAATTGATTTGATGCCTCTTCCACCAAGTTTTCCAAACAGAAAATCTACTTTGACATTGAGAAAGCATAGGTGGAGTTTTCACCATATACCCAGTCCTCAACCCTCTACTAAGAAGTGGTAGAGGGAAGAAGGAAAGGGTCAAGGGAAAGAACAATTTGTTGGCTGGCTGTGCCTGAGTATAGAGCTCTCTCTACAGTGAGCCTGACTGGGTGTGCTCTCTCTTCTTGGCAAGTTTTCTTTGAAGCCGCACTTGGAAGAAAATTCCTCTTGAAGGCATTCTACCCAGATTAGCGGAACTCTGGATTTTGATGTCAATGATTCTTATTTTTACCTCTTATCAACTAGCTTGCTCTCCCACGGAGGGATAAGATTCCTGAGTGCACTTAGGATGAAAGGGGCAATGCTTACATGTTTGGAGAACATGAGTATGTCTCTAGCCTGGATTAAAGCATCCACCTTGCAATCCAGCAATAATCACTATTCACATTGCAGTTTGGATTCAAAATCCCAGCTAACACCTTGGTGTTCCTTTTCCTGGCCTTGTCCTTAATGCATGTTTTTGTTTGTTTGTTTGTTTATTTGTTTTCCTCAGAAGCCTTGCGAAGCAGTAGCTTCTGCATAATAGAGTTTGTATATGCCCCCGTCTCTCTCTATATATAGAAAAGTCTATTTCCACAACAGTCCTCTTAATAAGTTAATGGATCTAAGTTATAGATCTGTTTTACCTCTGACAACACAGGTAGCAGCATAGCAGCATTGCTTTATATCTACACAAACCAACAGAAGTAATGATATAAAGAAGCACAATGGTTGAAAATCCGACTCATCATTTTGAGCGAGGAAATTATAGTCTGTCCTCTCTGATTTTTTTTTAAAAAAATGAATATTAGAAATTTTAGAAAAAGATGATTAATGTTAATTCAGCGTAAGTTGTACAACAAAGAATAGGAAAACCTTGACATTTTCATCCAGTTTAAAAATATGAGAAATGTTGCTTGTCGTATATATACTTGTATAGTATATGTTTGTGTATAATACATATACATCTGTTTATTTATTTATTCAGGTTAACCTTGTCCATGATAAAAGTTTAGCTTGTAGAACTTACCTGTCATGCCTATCTCAGCAAGAAAACAATGAAGACATTTGTTTTCAACCTCTGCTTACTGTACCTTCTGAACAGTCATAGTTGTGTTCCAGTATGATGCTTCTGAACTGATGCCACCTGGACAGCTACCAATTAGGAAACATAAAGGGCAATAGCTAAATCATTGTGGCCAAATAAACCTGCACAGAAAGAGCCTCTTGGGCATTTTATACTGACAAGACCATCTTACCACTGGAAAACAGATTTTTGTAGACAGGCCCCTGAGTCCACTTTAGCTCAGTATGGGGTCAACGTGAAGCACACCTAATCAATTGAGAAAAGAGCACTTGATTCCCAAGGTGAGATAACTGCAGCAAACCCCTACCTTCACTCTACCTGCAGAAGCCAACAGCAATTGTACCTTCCATGTATAGTCTAAAATTCACTTCCCTGCTACCACTGTGTAGAGATACTGTATACTAAACCAATCCCAATCTTCTAGATAGTGAGTTGAGAAAGTTGGTCCAGTCCCTTGGATTTAGATCAGAATATGAACTTTCACCAAAACACAGGTGGCCACTAACTACCTCTGTCACTACAAGCAAATTGCCCAGCCCCTCTAAGCTTCAGTTCTTTCTTACATAAAATGGCTACCTTATGGACTTCCTTGACTGGCTTCCAGAGCTGCTATGAGGGTTAAAGCAGTGATTTTCGAGCTTTAGCATGACGCATGCATCAGAATTACCTGGAGGGCTCGTTAAAACACAGATTGTTGGCCCCAGAGGCTCTCATTTACTACATCTGGGTTAGGTAAGCTGAGAACATGCATTTCTAACAAGTTCCTAGATGATGCTGATGCTGTCGGTCAGGAGATCACAGGCTGAGAACCGCAGAATCAAAGGAAATGAGGTGGATCAGGCAAACTCCAGCACATGTGCTTCAAGTCCCACCTTGCCCTGTCTTCCCAAAGTTCCTTCATCCTAAAAATATCCTTGTCCCCTCCTCAGTTACCTGCTATCATTGATAAGTATCTGATTCATCTCTGTATTCTCTGAGCCTACAATAAGGGCTGACCCCTCTGTTAGGCACTCAATAATAAATACATAAAAATCAGTGAAATGAAGCAATATGGTTAAAAGTATTTTGAAACAGTGAAACATTATTCACACATGAGGGACTTCTATTAGTTATGGAATAGACTAAGTTATATAACAAAGATACTCAAAAATAGAGTGAGCCACCTAGGATGAGGTGCTCAGGAGTTCATTCAAGAATCCAAGTGTCGGCCGGGCGCGGTGGCTCACTCTTGTAACCCAGCAATTTGGGTGGCCAAGGTGGGTGGATCACTACTAAAAATACAAAAAATAGCCAGGCGTGGTGGTGCACACCTATAATCCCAGCTGCTTGGGAGGCTGAGGCAGGAGAATCACTTGAATCCGGGAGGCAGAGATTGTGGTGAGCTGAGATCACGCCACTGCACTCCAGCCTGGGCAACAGAGCGAGACTCCATCTCAAAAAATAAAAAAAGAATCCAAGTGCCTTCTAACATGTTGCTCTGCCATCTTCTGGGATGCTGTCCTCATCCACGTGGTAAAAACAATTCAGGACCACGACCGTATTCAAGGGCCATTGGGGAGGGAATAGGAACTCATCACAAGGGAGATGATCCCGAAGTTAAACTCATCACCTTGGGCATTGTTGGGCTACACTTTGAAACACAACCATGTATAGCTGCAGGGGAAGCTGGAAAGTCTCCATATAGGCATTCTTGGAAGTATCTGCCATGGGGGATACTGTTCAGCCACCCAACTTTCTATGTATATCCCCAAACATAGAACACTCTTAATCCTCCCATTCTAAACTTAAGCACTACAGACTCATCCTGTTTCTGTTTCTAGCTCAAAAGCCAGGGTCTCTGACTTGTGCTTAAGAAAGTGAAAAAGGAATTTCAGAGGAAGAAGCTCATATTTAAGAAGTTCCACATATCACTTTTCACATGCCATTGGCCTGAATTCAGGAAAGCTCTCAGCAAAGAAGGCTGGAAAATATACAGTTTCCAGCTGTGGGTCACGTGCTTAGCTAAATCCCAGGCTTTTAAATGATTTTTTCCTACAAAGTAATTTGGAGAAGACTCACTTTTTAAAGATAAATTGAATTGCAATTAATTTCTATATCACATATGCAGATACATGACATTCGTCTGTTCAGCTCTCACGTTGCCTTGTTCATTGTAGATGATGAATATATGCTTGGTGAATTTTTTCAAAATAGGAAAGTAATAGCAGCACAAGCAACTGGAAGCCAGATGTGTAGACCAGAAAAGGTTCACACTTTTAAAATAATTCACTATTACTTGAATACACCTATATATCATTTTATTACTTGAGCATTACATAGATAAAATGACATTTTAATTTAGTTAAATTTGTGTATCACAGATTTTAGTATCATTGTGAACATGTATGGATATATTTTATGATATATTACAAAATGCAAAACAGATGCTGTATTATCATTAACCATAAAGCTACCTTTTCTAATCCAATAGGTTTCAAAGCTATTTAAAAACAAAAGAGACAGAATTATTCTTCTGATGATTTGCATGATAAATATATGCCAATAATATCTACAAATAGGTGGAAATGGTTATCATTTATTTAGCAACCATAAAGAATATTCTAATTTGTGTGTTATTTTCTAGACCTCTCAACAATTCTACAAGGGGGGTAAATTTATCCTTATTCTGAAAATAACAAAGTAAAATTCAGAGAGATTAGGTAACTTATTTTTTGACACTGAAATACCAGATGTTTGGTAATAAAAATACTTTTGTTGCGTGTATAATGAATGTGTGGATTATACATAGGTATGGACTCACCTAATCAAACATTTGAGAAATAAAGATTTCAAGAATAAAATCAGTCTTTTTCTCTTACTGAAGTGTATGATGCACAGGGCTGGTAACTTTGATTGTTATTGAGAAAGAGATCTGCCATGGTATTATGCTTCCCTGATTTAACTCAATTTTTCTTTATAACTGAGGGCATTTACCACTAAAACAATGGTGTTCTAAAGAGCTTAGATGTTTATGTATTGCCTGAAGTCAAGATTCTCCCTTTGGATATGACAATTACTTCCATCACAACCAATTGAGAAATGAATTATAGAAGCAAAATTGTCTCTAAATTAATGGTTGTTAAAAGTTTCCTAGGGAGTTGACAGACAACTCTAAACATTTTTATGTTTCGTATCAATTTCCAAGATGTAAAAATGGCAAACTCAACTGCAAAGAAAGTAAAAGGAGCCATCATAAATAAATTAGATTTTCCCAACTAGACATGCAGCAAATTACTAAATTGCAGAAAAGAACGGAAAGCAAGACATGATAATGTAGTAGCTATTATTTTACACAAGCACGAGTTTTGTGAATTCAGACGGCATGGCTTAACGGGCAACATAGGTTCCCTAAAGTGACTGCATCTGGGATATCCTTTCATCTAACATCATTATCCTCAGAACCACAGGTCCCATCACTAACCTGATGTGAGATAAACATTTACATACTCATCCCTCTACAGAAATCAAACAGATCACAACTGATCAAAATATACTCAGTCACACACACACATGCGTACAACCTTCTTGATCTAGGCTTCTCTACTTTGCAATTGTAGAAGATTAAGTGTTCCCTTTCGTAAAGTAGCTAATGTTCAGAGTGGGTGGCAATTCAGTAATTCTCAACGGATATTAGAGAATGGAATTGTCCTCAAGCCATTGACAATCATTATGGTTGAATGCACTTGTACAAATTGTATCCATGCCCACGTTTCAGACATCACCTTGTCATGACTCATGCCACCCCAATGTCTAAGCATGTGCTGTTATTGTTGCTACAAATAACAATATATTTTTATATTTTGCTGTTATTGTTGCTACAAATAACAATAATCCTATGGAGGAGGAATTGAAGGGGGGAATTGTGACTAGTAAGAGCCAGGTATTAACTAAAGAAAATAGATCGATCCATAGAGTGCAATTAAGATGTGGGAATTAAGCAAAATAAATAGAAAGGATGCAGTTTAATTAACATTTGATGCATGAGGCCTGGCGCAGTGGCTCATGCCTAATATCCCAACACTTTGGGAGGCCTAGGTGGGTGGATCACTTGAGGTCAGAAGTTCAAGACCAGCCTGACCAACATGGTGAACTCCTGTCTCTAATAAAAATACAAAAAAATCAGCTGGACTTGGTCACACGTGTGTGTAATCCCAGTTTCTCAGGAAGCTGAGGCATGAGAATCACTTGAACCCAGGAGGCGGAGGTTGTAGTGAGCCAAGATCATGCCACTACACTCCAGCCTGGGCAACAGAATGAGATTCCATCTCAAAAAAAAAAAAAAAAAAAAAAAAAAAAAAGAAGATTTGATGCATGCTGCTGGGACTGCAGTTTATGCACTCCTAGACTCACCAATCAAAAGGGTCCTGAAGAGTCTGAAGATGAAGGCACAGAGCCTACAGCAGCCACTGTGAGAAGGCATAAAGTTATAGTTATTATTAAATCCATGGAGGTATGTACAATTAATATTTTATGTTTGATAATTATACCCACAATTATTATCTTATAATGAGTTAATGATTAGCAATAACAAGTTAAAGAATGATGTATGGTGATAAATAATACACAAATTGAAACAAAATTCTATAAGAATGACTGGGATACATAAAAATTTTTAAAGTGAGTACATTTTTGGATCTGTGCCCCAACCACAAACCATGATTGAGGGAGGATTCTGTGTACTTGGTGCTTAACATAGCACCTGACACATACTAGATACTCAGTAATCATTGGCTCAAATATATGCCAGCATGATGAGTACATGACCATTTGGATAGCTAATGAGAAATACAGTCACTTAACAGAGCCTGGAAACCCAACTGAGGTCCCATTTTCTGGAAAGTGGAAGCTGACAAAACCGGCAGTAAAAATGGAGAAGCTTCCTAAAGTTTTCCAATCTCCTATTGGCCCAACTCAGAATTCTCAAGTGAGAATAAAGGGTAAGGCTTTAGGGAACACTTGGCAATGTCACCACTGTGATGGGAAGAGGATGTTACTGGGTAGAGTAAGTAGAGGCTGGAGATGTTGGTAAACATTCCACAGTGCACAGGTGCCTACAACAGTCATTATCAAATCCAAAATGTCAATAGTGCCAAAGTTGGGAAATTCTGGCCTGAATAGGTTTCTCTGCTCATGTGATTTCTTTCTACCCTTGTTTTTCTGACAAACTCCTATGTATCCTTCAAAGCCCAACTCAGCTGTTATCTCTCCCTCTAAAGCTTAGCCTTCCTCCTCCATATCTCAAGAGAGAATTACGCATATCTTTACCTGGAACTTATGTTCCCTAAGCAGACTTTACCTATTTCTATTATTATACTTATCACAAATCATTGTTCTTTGTCATTGTAGTTAGGTATTACTTCAGCTGAACTGAAATAATAAAAATTAGCTACTATGAATTAAGCATTTACTACTTGCAAGACATTTTGCTAAATGCTTTAATCTCTTTTAATGCACGCACAAGAAAACATGAGGTAGCTGTTTTTATCTCCATTTTACAAACGAGGAAAATGAAGTTTAGAGGGGTTAAGAAACAGATGTAAGGTAATAGTTTCCACAACTAGAAAGTAGCAGAACTAAGATCCAGGCCAGAGGTCAAACCAGCTGTAATGTCTGTCTGCCAAGTACAGTAGAAAGAACTATTTGATGGGAAATAACCATTTTCACACTTTTGAAACAGAGAAGTTGAAAAGAATCATGGCCATTATATGGACCCCCCCATTGAGATGAGCAGGGGTATCAGAAACGGGCCTATATGTTGGGCTTGACAGCAGATACCCAAGGAAGGTCAATCAAACAGAGTATACAAATGGTATAGAAATATTTGGTCAAAATCCCAGCACACAGGAAGAGAGAAGTTAAAATGATGTGGCCGTTCAATACATGGATGAAATGAAAGAATGATTAAATGCATGCTTGTGGTCAAGTGTTTTAGCATGTACTGAAAGCCCTGCAACAGGCCATCTGAGGGCTGAGGCTCAGTCTGAAGCACAGGGAGCTAGAATATCCAGGGTGGAGAAATCTGTTGACAGCCTGTAATTTAGAAACAGGAGAGGGTCTGGCAAAAGTAGTTCAGGACCCTGGATCAGGAGGAGGAAGCAGTGCCTAATTGTGTATGCCCAGGGATGGTGACCAGAGGGATGGGCAAGGATTGAAGCCTGGGACCAATTTTGAGTGTTACATTAGGGAGGGAGCATAACCAGAAATAACCTGGTTATTAAGCTGAAGCAGACTGAATTTAGGTGGGGCCAGGCAATGGGAACCGAGAGGAGAACTGAGCCCACAGGAGACTCAACCGTGCAAGAAAGAAAGGGTAAAGCCTGGAGCTGGGTCTGGGCTGATGACCATCTTGCCTTTAAACTAGAAGTGGTGGTATCAGTCGTGGACACAAAGTCAAAGTCCTCAAATGTTTCAGAAGAAAAAAACAACTTACAGGTAGATACAGATTATATTATAAACGGAAAAAATAATTATACAGCTGGAGACAGAAAAGTTGTAAGGTAGGCGCAAAAGTGACTGTGGTCTTTACCATTACTTTTAAATTGCAAAAACTGCAATTACTTTTGCACCAACTTAATAACTTTTCCATCTCCAGCTTTGTGATTATTTTTTCTATGTATAATATAATCTGTATCTATAAGTGCGAAATTGATAAATATGGCAAAATAACATTCCCTCAAATGTAATGGAAATTTTTTGTGCTATTGGTGCAACTTTTTTCAAAATTTGAAATCACTTCCAAAAAAATGGTAATTTTTCTATTTCCGCTTTCCAGTGGTTTGACCAGGTTGATGGCATGGTAGCTCAAATTGATCCCACCGTCAGAAAAAAAAATTGGCCATTAATCCACACAGCTTCCCTAATTCGCTCCCTGTCTGTCATCTCCCTAGGACCACACAGGCAACAGACTCCCATTGCTATTATAATAACACAGGATAGGTCCATTAAACTGAATAATGGACACTTTCATTAACCAGAAGGCTGCTGGTTACCCAGGAAAAAACAAAATCCTCCCGTGGTCTCCACCAAATAATCCCTTTGCTAATCTCCCAGTAGGAAATCTTCCTCAAATCTTTTTAAAAATTTCCTACTGTGAATTAGCTATGTGTGCTTGAAAATACAGAAGAGTGTACTCCAATTCCATTCAATATGACATTAAGGGGCACTTCTCAAGTTAAGAGCCTCTCTCTGCCCACGTGTTTGTAAGCACAAGCAAACAATCTGACCTCCTACCACAGAGGACTGAATCTGCCTCTTTTACACATGGCCTGGTAACTGAACTTGTATTATGACACTAGTGGCAGTTATGGATGCTCTTAAGTGACACATTTTTCTAATCTTTCATCCAATGCATTTCCAGCCAACTCTAAGTAGAAAAGAGGAAAAAGCTGATTATGCATATCCAGTAACTAGAATCATTTAAGCTAAATTAACAGGGTCTATAAATAACTTTGTTCTTCCTTAAAAAAAAAAAAGAGAGAGAGAGAGAGATGGTGAGGTTAGCTAACAATCAGAGGAATGGCCCATTTTCCTCATCAAGTTGTCATAACCTGAGGAAATCTCAAATTAGTTTCAGGGAAAATGTAACAACCCAGTGCAGATGCTGTGTGCAGAATGGGGGCCTGTTAACCAGAATTCCCAGGCAACCCATTTACCAGGACATTCATCGACCCTTCTTCCCATAGCTACTAATATTGCATATTCTGTTTCAATGTGATTTTCTAAATTTACCAGCAAATCAAATCTTAGGTTTGGCACGTTGACATCCTTGATTTTTCTACTTTGAGTACTTTGTAAACCCTGAAATAAAGAGCATTTCTCTCGGAACTTTTTGAAGAATATATCAGATGTCCTTAGATGTGACACCATAGATCCTAGGAGGCCTTATTATTATTATTATTATTATTATTATTATTATTGTTAACTTCTCACTTGAGAAGCAGCCCCATTATTTTATGTACTAACCAGAAGGGAAAACATTGCTTTATTAAACTATGACACAGTGTAGTCTCACCACTTTGAATTGTATTATATGCAAATTGGAAAGCTCTCTGTTAGGTATTTAGATATTTATTTTTATAATTTATTACCATTGTACACACAAGAAACAAAACCATAAATGAAATACATTGGTTAATGCAGTAGTCCCCAACCTTTTTGGCATCAGGGACCAGTTTCATGGAAGACAATTTTTCCATACACTGGGAAGTGGGGATATTTTTGAGATGATTCAAGGGCATTACCTTTACTGCGCACTTTATTTCTGTTGTTATTACATTGTAACATACAATGAAATAATTATACAACTCACCATAATGTAGAATCAGTGGGAACCCTGAGCTTGTTTTCCCACAACTGTTAATAAACTATCCTACCTGGGGGTGATGGGACATAGTCACAGATCATCAGGCAATTGATTCTCACACGAGCACACAACCTAGATCCCTCACATGCACACTTCACAACAGGGTTTGCATTCCTATGAGAATTTAATGTTGTCACTGATCTAACAGGGGGCAGAGCTCAGGCGATAATATGAGCAATGGGGAGCGGCTGTAAATACAGATGAAGCTTTGCTCACTGGCCCGCCGTTCACCTGCTGCTGTGCAGCCTGATTCCTAACAGGCCACGGATCAGTGCCAGTCCATGGCCCACAGGTTGGGAACCTCAGGTTAATGTATATTCCTAAAACTTCATGATCACAGTTTGACACTTTTGTGATTACTTTTGAACTCAGTATCATTAATGTCTATATTGTTGATACAATATTCCTTTTAAAACTTTACAAAAAGAACTAAAATCCTTTGGGGCCAAGCCCTGAGCAATCACCAAGAGCTAGAATAGCCCTCTTTCTCTGCAATCATTTGGTTCCCAGGAGCTAAAGGAGTGTCCCACTGTTTTCTCCAGGATTTTCTTCTGAACAGCTGTCAATCATTCTACAACTTTTTATGATGCTTTTGCTGTTTTCACAACTCAGGCAATGTCAGTTGTACCACACTGGCCTAGCCATCAGCAATTGCTCAATGGTATTTACTGTAAAATATAACCTAACACAGAGATGTTAAAATTTGCACCTTAGAATCCATCAAATATAGTATATCGTCATTGAACTATCTTAGTTGGAAATTTGTTTCCTGAATTGCGAAGTCTCACTCTTCTGGATTCTCACCTCAATTGAGAATTGAAACCCAGAGTTTTTCTATCCTGGCTTCTTGGCAGCTGTCTTGAGTTGTTTGGGAGATTTTTTCAGGAAGCTTCCACCCCTAAATTTGTTATCTAAAATTTGAAGAAGATATTCATTTGGTTAAGTCTCAAGCTACCTGTGGATAATTTACAGCTTGGAAGCAGTCTCATAAGATATTTTCCAGAGGTTGATGAAGTGTACAAGGGAAACGAAGTTTCACAGTGTGAGCGCATGGTCAGAGCAAGTCTAGATTGCAACCGCTCAGCCTCCCCACCCCCAGGAGATCAGGCATCCACATGAGATACTGCTATGTGGAGGTGAGGCAAACAGCAAATGCAACTCTAGGCACAGAAAGAGACATGGAGAGAAATTGGGTAGTACGTAAAATAGTCTGCTTCATGTATTCCTTCAACCAGTCAATCAATCAGACAGCAAATATTTATAGAACCTCTAATGAATGTCAGATGTGTAAACTTTGTGTGCTTCCTCCAAGTTTGACCCATATTTGTCTTGCATCAAAAACACAGACTGCTGCCCCAATACTCCATGGTAACTATTCTTTCTTACAAATCTTATGTTTTGATGCTTTAAGGATAGAAAGACTAAAATAGCCTATGATCAAATATTGTCCCCCATCCCTCACCTACATCAACACAACATTTATTAGAACAAATTATTATACATACCAGAATGCACAGTATACCCATGTTTATTCAGTCCTAGCTTTCAAGGTGTTTAAACCTGCAGTTTTCAGAATTTTAGTGGCATTGCAAGCTTTCAACCAAATTAAATTTGTATCACAATACATTTAGATCTTCCACTACAGGCAAACACAGCTTATATTAATAGGAATTAAGGTTATTCATCCAAACAACTGAAAATTGCCCCGGTTTAACTCTAAAAGACTTTGATGGGTATCCTTTCATCTAGTTATTTCTTCTAGAAATGACCCAGCACTGAAAATCAGGCACTTTGTTATTTTCTTCAGCCAGCCCAGAAACTAGGTTACTGCTTGCCAAGCACCAAATGAGAAACACCCACTGATTTTTTTTTTTTTTTTTTTTTGAAGGAATGCTTCTTGTTTCCCTTCAGTGTAGTTGTATAAATCATTGGTGCTGTGCTGGATATAGGCCACCTCTATGGCCTGCTGAACAAGCGATTAGACGCAGCATAGGGTGTGTTGGGTTTGCTGTGACGTGAGCCCCTGCTCACTGTGCGAGTGAAGAAACTGTGATGTGTCTGTTCTGCTCTCCTGCACTTTGGCCACTTGTTAACTTGCTAAGGGCTGCATTCATGCCATTTTATTGTTTTAGGCCCTGGTCAGACACCCCTGCTTGCTGCCTGCTTGGCTACCATGCATGGTTGACAATCAGGCCCTTCTCTGACCCCCGGTCATCTCTTTGAAGTCCTCTCCATGTAGCCTCTCAGAATCATTTTTGCCTTGAAGTCCTCTCTGTTTCATTTTGCTATATTGAAACAGTCTAAAATAGTTAAATGAGTACTCAGTTTATCTGTGTTTGAAGCAATCATTAAAAGTTCTATCTGCACTTACAACTGGAAGTTTTAAAATATCCTGTGGACAGTCATTGTTTTTAATTTAATTTTTGTTTTCAACTATTCTAGACCTAGAAACTGGAGGACAGGATCCCTGGTTGGTGGAGGAGGCTGAGACAGAGTAGGAATGTGGACAGTACTGCCCAGAGACTGCCACTAGGTGGGCTCTTGGTGATCCACACACTCAGGATGCTCACCAACTTGGGAGAGACTGAGATGCCCACTTCTATTGACCTTAGAAAGCTAAGATTGACCTCTCAGTGAGTTGACAGGATCCCATCAAGGTAGTTGATGCAAGTAGTCAATTACTACAGTCATTTTTATGGCAAAGATAAAGACAGGATATATTTCCCAGGCTGTTTAAAAACTAAAATCAACAAAGGTGTGCTAACCTTTGACCAATATCCACATATACAAAGTAGTCTTGAGGTACATTAATTATGATCTTATCAATCTGGGGAATTGTTAAATAAGATTACAAAGTTTTTGACAAGCATTCTCACCTAGCAGTTTTTGCAGTAATCATCCTATTCATTTGATGCTAAAGAAATGGCCGGACAAAGGTACTTGGTACCACATCCTAAGGATTATTTGCCAGCTGCTGGGTTCTGTGTGCAAAGGCTTATAATCAAGAAATTAAATTCCTTTGACAAAAGAGAAGACATAAAAATACTCCTAGAGTAAATACCCACTCTGAGAGCTCATATCTAAATCCTGCAAGGCTGGCTGAGTTCTAATTTTATTCTCTTCTACTACCTTTAAAGTGGGGCAGGGGGCATTTATTATTTCAGTTTATGTGCAAACTGTAATTCCAATATGAAATCAAGTAAAGCTATTTAAAAATCAAAGTTAATGTTAACAAGATGATCTATTTCATCCCGCCTAATAGAAGCTAATGAATCATTGTGAATTTATTGTGGTAGAAAGACAGTGGATGCTGGCAATTATACTGATGAGCAGAAATCCTCACAAGTGGGCACTTTAACGCAATTATTTTCCATTTGGTTCTAAAAAAGCCTCTGAGTACAACTAAGCTTTGATTACCTGGCATCTGAAAATATACACTCTCAGAGGGGTATTTGCAATGATTATTTTAGTGGAAAGAAAGTAAATAGCTACTGTTTGTGAAAGCTCAGTTGTGAGCCTCTTTAAAGTTTAAAATATGAATTGTGCAAAAGATGAAGCTCTGGCTTAATGGACTAGCATATTATTACATTATGTTCCCAACTGGAATCAATAACTTACTGGGTACCTGAGTATTAGAGAGCTGATTGAAATACATTTTCTCAAGAACACACCTCTTCAAACTCGAAAGCCAATGTCATTTTTGCTAGCAGGCTATCCAGTCCCAAGCTGCCTTATCCCTCTACTTTTTCTTATTATTCCCATACTTTTTTTTTTTCCTCTTGGCCCCAGGTTTATGAAGGGGTATATCAAAGAATGACAGCTGGTACAGAGCTTACCTTGTATAAACATTGGCTGCTTCAAGAGAGGCAAGTCAAAGGCCATCCAATTAATTTATTTTTCAAGTACAGAAACATTGGGGGTTTTTACAAAGGGGATTATCCCATTTCTGTCTAATTTAAGTATATTGTTGCACATTGATGGGTGCTGACGAGTTGATGGGTGCAGCACACCAACATGGCAAAAGTATACATATGTAACAAACCTGCACGTTATGCACATGTACCCTAAAACTTAAAGTATAATTTTAAAAAAAGGCCACAATCTTTTAAAAAGTGAGACATACGGACCAATGAGAGGTTAAAGGCTGCCAGAAAATAAGTGTACACATTGTAAACTCAGCTAATAACTCCAGGTCTGGAGATAATGGGCACAAACCCAGATGGACAACATCAACTTGCTCCCTTATCTTCGGCATAATTTTTCCCTAAATGGGAGAAATATTTTTAAGGGCTATTAATGTAATTCAGTGGCTGAAATGAAGACAAGTAAATGAGGGATGTCCTGGACTGTGGAACCAGAAGTTGGCAAAACAAAAATCATTTTTGTAACTTAGGTGGAGTTCCAACAAAACTGGGTGAGCTGTAATGTTCCCCTCACAAAAGGGGTCACTTGCTCAAGTTCCTACAACTAACAAACCGAGAATTTAAGCTAGCTGTTTAGTGTCTATCTGTGTTTTGTTCTCAACATGAAAATAACACAAATTCATTTTGGAGAAAGTACAAGGCAGAAAAAATATTCAAACTACTTAAATATCATATTCCAACTCCTAGAGAAATTATTAAAATGTTTGCATAACTTCTTACATTTTCTACATATTGCTTTCCATACTTGATATCATTTTGTGTTCTGCTTTAACATTTTATCATAAGCAGTTGTCCATATATTTCACAACTCAATGTGAATATCATATTTCATGCCCACAATTATATCAAATATACGATTTCTTACTTTACCTAGGCAGTTCTTCATGGCTGAGTACTTAGAAAGTCTCGATTTTTTTTCACTAGTCTGAATTACCTTACAAAAACACTACAAATCGAATTTCTGGCCCTAAATATATGAGCATCTTCAAAACTCTTTACTCATCTTCCCGAATTACTTTCTCGAAAGGTTAAAACGTTGCACTTTTCCGCTGTCTCTGGAGCACCCACTTCATGACACTTGCCAACATTGTGTATTCCCTTTTAAAACAGCTTTTTATATTTAATTAATAAAATTAAAATCTTATTTTTGTTTGCAAGCTTTGATCATGTAATAAGCCAAATACATTTCCAATGGTTATGATTTATTTGTATTATCTCTTTGGTGAAGTAAGCATGCATGATCTTTGCCCATTTATTTATTGGAGTCTCAAGGTTTTTCTCTTTGAGTTTTAAGACCATGTCTGTTATGTTTGGTGCAGGAACTCTGGCATTGCGTGTGACAAAATAAAAATTAATTTAATTACTTCTCTATAAATTAATATTAAGCATTTTAATATTTGTTGTAATTATTTTTCTTTGCCGTCTTTTAGATTAATGCACATAGTTTAACCCCTTGAAATTTGTTGAATCTCTGTCCTTTCTTTAGCAAATTCTTCCATTTGGTTGAAGTATAGAAGGTCTTACCTAACATATAACTCAGATAAACAAACACTTAAAGCTTCCTTCTAGGCATTTCATGGCTTAATATTTATAAGTTCATAATGATCTGGAATTTATTTTAAAATGGGATACAGTTATAGGCAACATGTTTATTTAAAAATGACCTAAACCCACTTATTAAATAACCTTTCTCTTCCCCAAAGATTTTTTAGTAATTCACTTTCATATATTTAGTTTATATATGTATTAAAATGCCCTTTTGGTATTTTTCTGTTTCTTTGAGCTTTCTGAAGATGCCTGTGTTTGTATCATATTGAATAATATAACTTTATACTATTTTAATATCTTGCAGCAATAATTTACCTCCTTGACTTTTTTATATTGAATCGTGATATATTTTTGTCTATATATTTTCCACATAATTCCATTTATATTCTCATCTATGTATTTTATATATAATTTTCAAAATACATTTTAAAAATAAAGATTTTAAATTTGATTAGAGGAATGTATACA
>NW_016808908.1:1803787-1811386 GCF_001698545.2 Rhinopithecus bieti | reverse complement strand
ATTTATAATCCTTTGGGTATATACCCAGTAGTGGGATGGCTGGGTCATATGGTACATCTAGTTCTAGATCCTTGAGGAATTGCCATACTGTTTTCCATAATGGTTGAACTAGTTTACAATCCCACCAACAGTGTAAAAGTGTTCCTATTTCTCCACATCCTCTCCAACACCTGTTGTTTCCTGATTTTTTAATGATTGCCATTCTAACTGGTGTGAGATGGTATCTCATTGTGGTTTTGATTTGCATTTCTCTGATGGTGAGTGATGATGAGCATTTTTTCATGTGTCTGTTGGCTGTATGAATGTCTTTAAATCACATATTTTAATATATTTTTTTTTTGTTCAAACCTAGAGATTTTCTCTGGATTTCTAGCTTTACAGTACGTAGTTTAGAGTTCCTATCTATTTTATCACCTCTCTTCCCTCTCTCTACCACTTGATTTTTTTGACCTGAACACATATTATATTGCATAGTTTGACACCATTTATGTTCTTGTTCTGCAGTCACAGTTGTATAAACCTTCACTAACTTACACTATGATTCCGGAAGACTCAGCAACTACAACCGTTCCAGTAGTTCTTCCCGTTCACCGAATAAAAAGACAAACGGAAAGTTTTACCTTAAAGCTTTAAGACAATATAGTATCTCCTCTCTCACTAGAGAATGTGGCCCCAACAAGAGCTTCTCCTGTGTACCCTGTATTTACGGAGTCCTGGTGGATTGCTGACTCTTACCTGTAAATTCTAAAGAGGAAGAAATGAGGTGCTGGGCACTTTGATAGAGGAGCAAATTTGAGTTGGCTGTGCTGGGATTGGTCAGCATTTTCAGTTTGTTGGGATGTGAGTACATCCTGCAGAAAAGAAGAGAAAAAAAGATAGAGAAGGAATCAGGTATTGTTTAATGAAAAGGGGTTAAGAAAGAATCAAGCAACTAACAGAAATAGAGATGCATTTGTCATCTCTAGAGAGTTTCAACTGAGGGATCCCCAGTGATGGGAGTCTCTGAAGAACTCGTGTAAAAGTCTCTCACAAGAAAAAAAAGTGAGCTTTCATCACCTTCTAGTTTAGAAAGCATAGGAGCTAGATCACAACCACACCAGACGGAACTTTCCTGCCCCTTTCCTCTTCTCTCTCCCCTGTTCTGATCTTTGAGAATTAGAAAACAGTTATCAAGATAGGGGAGAAGAGAAAAAAGAGAAGCTTTAACATTAAAGCAAAATTGACATTTTGAATATTATATGAGATTGGACCTTGAAATACTGAGTCCGTGTCTTATGAGTTACAATGACAGAAAAACTCTATTCCATAAAAGTGATCACAAACTGCCACACTTTTCATCCAGGAAGGGAAATAACTCTAAAGAGTAATTTCAATGGAAGGAGAAAGAGGGGAAAAGATTGCTTCATGATCACTTGCTATCAGCTGTGCTTGTTTGAAGCAATGTCTGTATAAGGTTAAAGACAGGAATGGGAGAGCAAAGGCCGTCTCAAGTCAATTTCAGCCAATTCAAGAAAACAACATTTCAGCCAGTTTCAACCAATTCGAGCCTGAGAACTCTATGTTTCTCATTTTGAAATTTATCATATCTTAGTATCTGCATTATTTCAAGAGTATATGTAGGACCCTATATAAGAAATAAATGTAATTTTAAAAGGTTGTATGTAAATATATTTTAAGTAAATAATAATGTCTTCCTCTAGTTTCATTAAACTTACTTTAGCTTCATTTCTAATATTTTTCAGAAGACCAAGGATTCCAAGTTTCTATAGCCTTTGAACAAATGTTGGTTCATATAAAAGCCATTACTGAAAATTTACCAGAGAAGCAAATAATATGGCAACTCATTGTGTTTTTATTTTGGCCCAAATATTTAGTTCTATTATTCTTTCACAATCTTTTATAATGGAATTCTATATATGGACTTTTAAAATCCACGTATAATTATTCATGACCACTATTTCTCTCCATCAATAGTGTCTACAGGAAAGTATATTATATGGTGTGCCCCAGACTTGTTAAGTATTGCTAGTGAATATATGACCATTTGTTGGCTGGAAACACAAGCAGTCACCTTGGCAGTAAAATGACAATCAAAAATACCATTTTCCTTTTACGTTTCTATAGTTAATAGACTCATTATCCTCTGGCCTCTGATCATCTCTTTCTAGCCTACCCTTAACAGTTTGCTAATTACTTTCTGCTTCTCAAAAGGGATCTAAGACACCTTAAAATAAAATTCAGGTATATAACAAAGTTCTGGAAAAAATAACATATCAAAGATATAAGAAGAGCAAAAGAAAGCAAAAATGCTAAGAATGAGGTTTGATATAATTATTGTGATTGCCTATTCAATTTCACTCTACATTTCCTCAGAGGCAAGAAAATGAGTATGTTGAATATTTCAAGTTATTTTTTTGAAGAAAGCAAACCAATTTTAAGAGAGAAAAAGAAATAGATACAGAAAGCCAGAAAGAGGGCTAGAGAGAAAAATGGGCACATACACTCCCCCCTTGGTTATAAATTCAAAATAGATTTATCAAATGACACTGTATACACAGAATGATGGACAGTTTGTCTTTGACCAAAATTATCTCCCAGATACAAACACAACCAAAGATACAACATTTAAATTTAATTCTGTGAAGGTGATTGTTCAGAAGATAACTTAGTGTAAAACAACTATGTAACTTTCTAGTGCGCTTTCCAACTCAAGGTAGAGGTGATTACCTGGAGAACTGAGTGGATACCATGTTTCACAGACTGTTTTACCTACAGGGCACTGCTCTCAGTAGGGTTTTAAGCAGAAGTCGGTTAGCACACAGTTTGAAATCAAGTGCTTCAGCAAGAGTCTAGGGGAGCAGCATTACTTGTTTCAGTGGAGCCATATGTTCAATACCACATTGGTAAGTGGCGATGCTAATGCAGACAGTCTAAAGACCATTTCAATTCATCGTATTCATAAATTGAAGGCCTGCAATCTCCTATGTGTCTCCAAAAATAAATTGATTTCCTTCTAAGCTTTAAGTCAATAAAGGTGCATTAGTCTGACAACAAGGACATATGTTTCCAACACTGTCCTGTGAAAAAGCTCATAACTTCAAGTCCCCATGATAAAAAGCCTTTTTTTCCAGAAGCAAGTTCATTTCTATTCAAACTTTAGAAGCATAAACATAAATTAGAAATATTTTGGGGGCGTGTTGTACTTTCTCTAAGTTTAAAAAAGGAATAAAAGCTCTTTGCTATTTCACTACTTCAAAGCTTTTAAGTCAAACCCCCAATGCAACCTGCTTTATTAAAAAAAGAAAAAAGTTCATTTGTTTTAAAGCATTGTGGTCATGCTAATGTATTTGCAAGATCAATTAAACCTTATCTAAACATCTCAAGAGGGAGGAAGCTTTACTCTATTTTCATCTAAACCACAGACACAAAGCCCTTAGTAAATGCATTTTCATGCTGTGCTGGGAATATGTTACATCCAAGTAAACTGCTTAAATGTCATCCAGCAAAGTGCAAATCCAGCTTATAGTCTGGAGGAATGAATGTTTGAAAGTCTAATACATTCAGATTAATGGTGGGCTGTAGTTATATACAATGATGTTATTATGCCAAGAAAGGATACTAGCCAGACAAACTTACAGAATAACTTGGAAACCTTAACTGTAAAGTTTCTTGGCTAGAGATGAAACATGTGACCTGTTAGGACTCTCTTTACTTAAAAAAGAATTAATCAAAGTCCAGGAAAGTATTTTATGTTATACTCTGAAAAGAGGTCATAATCATGCTTAGACAGCTGAATAAGAAGCAGATAAAACCAAATTGTGTGGAAACTTTATCTGATACACACCCAGCTGTCCAAATAGTCTCAGTAGGGACAGGAAAGTAAAAACACAAGCTCACCCAGTAGGTCATCCTAACATAGTGATGACAATTGGCTTAATTAAATCTTTTAAGCATTTTATTCTACTAAAGTCAAAATCTCCCCATTAGCAAAAAGTCATCTCCTCACAGCACATTTACTTTCTGACCATCTTCGACCTGACTCAAATATCTGAGTCATCTTTTGCAAGTCCCTCTCTCATCAAATGAATTCCCAAGCAACAGCAGCATCCCTATTGTATATAGTGCACTGTAATATAAAATAAGGAAGAAAAAAAATAGTTGCAAGACAGATTTATGCACCAAATAACAATCTGGGTGAACAATTGAAAACATCAGGAATGCCAGCATAAGCATGTGGAAAAAAATAATGACTAAAATAAAATATACCAAAAAAAATTGTTATAATGTAGAATTATAGATAATTTTCTTTATTTCCCAAAAAAATGAAAACTTATTCATTTTGTATAAAAGAGGATATTTTAAAGATTGTCATACAATATAGTTGGAAGAATAAAAACAAAAATACACAAAATGAGAAAAGAAACACAAAATAGCATATCAACACGTGAGAATGAATGTAATATAAAGTCCATGCAACACTATTAAGTAAGAAATCACCAAGGGCTATAGTTTGTTCACAGTGGCTTACTGAAGGAAGTGATTTTCTGGGCTATGGAAAACAAAGTTGTCCTGCAAAAGATCATGATAAATTGATGAGGATACCAGAAAAGCTGGAGCAGATGTAATATGAGTCTGTAAGAATGCTGAGGCTGCAAGAAAGAAGACAATTTCCTATATATTGCAAAAGGATATACCAAAAAAATGCATTTTTTTCAAAAGCATTGTGAAGTAGCAGGAAAAGCTCTGTGCTAGAAACTAAATGACCTGGATTTTGTGCTAGTCCTGTCACTATTGTGACTTTGAGTGTTTCACATAAATTCTCAGAGTCTTAATTTTCTCATCTGAAAAACGACAATAATTACACATAGCCTCCCACCTTCCTTTGTTATTGTAAAGGTCAAACAATATGATTTTTCTGAATATGAAAATGTAAACTGCTACTTGTGTGAAAAGGATTTATATGAGGAACATGTTAATTGCAACCATCAAAATGTCCACATGACCCAGTCCTCAGTTTTAGATGCTTCGTACACTCTCCTGATTTAACCTCATTCATACTTATGGCTTCAACCAGCACCTAAATCCTGATGGTTTTCAAATCAATATTTCTAACTCAGGTCTAACTACTTACTAGATATTTCCATAAAATGATCAAAATGTACTTACAATCAACATGTCCAAAAATGAACTTACTCTCCTCTCTCTGTAATCTGCTCCATACCTTGTATAATCTATCTAAGTGAAATGCAAGGTCAGCATGACTCCAGTCCTGTGTCAAGTCCCACAGCAGCAGAGCCTGAGATGAATATTCATGTGCAGTGACAGAGCAAGAAAGTGCTCCCAGGAGAAATCTCTGATGGAGGAAGGGAAAGGGAAATGGGAAAACGAAGAAGCTGAGCGACAGTGTGATCTCAGCAAAATTCCAGCCTCAGCTTTATCACACAGAGGAACTCTGGAATGTACATTACCTCCCTTGGCTCATGCCACCCCAGAAAGAGGACCCTGGGCTTTCATACTCCTGTGCATACCATTCCTGGCAAAAACCACCTCAGGGTGGAGGGTAGGGGGAACTGATATTGTTTGGCTGTGTTCCCACCCAAATCTCACCTTGAATTGTAGCTCCCATAATCCCCATGTGTTGTGGGAGGGACCCTGTGGGAAATATTTGAATCATGGGGGCAGTTACCCCCATAGTTCTCATGGTAGTGAATAAGTCTCATGAGATCTGATGGTTTTATAAGGGGTTTCTCTTTTTGCTTGGCTCTAATTCTTTCTCGTCCGCTGCCATGTAAGATGTGACTTTCACCTTCTGCCATGATTGTGAGGCCTCCCCAGCCATGTGGAACTGTAAGTTCATTAAACCTCTTTTTTAAAAAACAAATTACCTAGTCTTAGGTATGTCTTTATCAGCAGCACGAGAACAGAATAATATAGGAGCGCAAACTTCCAGGTACTTTCCAGGTCACTTTCCTCTGACCACATGAGGAAAGTGGTTCCAGGAGCTGTCAAGCATCTTCCAATGAGGCAAAAGAACACGGAAGAAGCTAGAGAGGCCCCTGCCCCCACCCCACTACACACACACACACACACACACACACACACAACACACACACACACACACACACACACAGATCTGGGGAGATCAGAGTATACTAGCCCCTGAATATCCAACCCAGATACCTATGAGGCATCCTGGAGTCATAGCTCTCATTCATCCCATGCATTGTACCATACTGGTCACGAAGCCCTATAGAGTCTGTTGCTAAGTCCTATATAGATGCAGGATCTCTCTCAACTTGACTCTGAACAGTCCTTTGCTACACTTTGAACCCCTCATTGCTTCTAACTTGAACTTCTGGAAAAGCTTGCTACCTTATCACTAAGCCTCCTCTCAAAGCCTCCAAAAGACAGACAAACTAATATTTCACAATCAATCATTAAATACATTTAATTTGTCACTTCCTTATCTAAAATATTTAAGTATCTCCCCATAATTTTAAAGATGAAACCAAAACTCCTTAGCTTTGTACAGCCAGCCACTCATGTTTTAGCCTCTAACCATCTCTCCAGCTTAACCATTCTCAAACTGTTTGGTCTCCAGATTACTTACACTCTAAAAGTTTACTAAGAACTCCAAAGAGCCTTGGATTATGTGGTTTTAGCATAACTTTTAATACTGAGTATATTAAAACTTAAAACAGAATAATATTGAAATATACCTACTAATTAATGTTATATTACATATTAATATAAATAATATATTTTATGAAACACATCTATATTTTCCAAGACAAAACAATAATGAGAAGAATGACATCATTTTACATTTTTTTGCTAATTTCTTTAAGGACTGCCTTAATAGAAAGCAAACAGTGTTAACACAGATTCATTTCCTTTCAAGAATCATACTGAACATATTGTCTTAGAATAAGGATTTTTTCTTAAAACTACAGTGAACATCATTGCTTGCAAATAAGTGTATATATTTGTGTGTGTATGTGTGTGTGTATATAATCTACCATAATGCCTACAGAGTATTCCTTTGTATAAACCTACAATGGTTTATTTAATAATGTTTTGGACTTCTCGGCTTTTCTAATGTTATACTATTAAAACAAGTACACAAATAGAAAATAATTTACACATGCATTTTCCTACTTCTATCCATTTCTGTGATTAAGATGAATTTTTAAGAATCTCATTTCTGCTTAATCAAGAAATATGCATATTATTAAACTTTGTCACAATGCTAAATTGCCAACCAGAAATATTAGATCACCTATGCTTGCCTCCACAACAATGCTTATTTTTCTACCTCATTACTAATATTAGGCATCAAAAGTCCTCTTATTCTTTGCCAATTTGGTAGGTTAAAACATAGCATCTTATTAAGTGTGACTTTGATTATCAGCAAAAATATAGGCATATACATAATTTCCCCAATTTATGATTTTTCCTTGTAATTTTTCTTTTTTTTATTTTTTTTATTTTATTTATTTATTTGTTTTTTGAGAAGGAATCTCGCTCTGTCACCCAGGCTGGAGTGCAGTGGCCAGATCTCAGCTCACTGCAAACTCCGCCTCCCGGGTTTATGCCATT
>NW_016808908.1:1797843-1803346 GCF_001698545.2 Rhinopithecus bieti | reverse complement strand
CCTTGTAATTTTCATGCAATGCTTTTGCTAAATAGTTTTATTTGCATTTTGTTTATTTACCAACAAAATGTCTCCTCTCTTCTCTCTCTCTCTCTCTCTCTCTCTTTCTCTGTCTCTCTCCTCTTTCTTTCTCTCATTTATGGGTTTTGCCTTTGGAGTCAGGCTTAGAAATGGCCGGGCACAGTGGCTCACACCCATAATTCCAACACTTTGGGAGGCCGAGGCAGGAAGATCACTTGAGGTCAGGAGTTCGAGACCAGCCTGGTCAACATGGTAAAATTCATCTCTACTAAAAATACAAAAAAATTAGCTGGATGTGGTGGCACACACCTGTAATCCCAGCTACACAGGAGGCTGAGGCAGGAGAATCGGTTGAACACTGGAGGCAGAAGTTGTGGTGAGCCAAGATCACACCACTGCACTCAAGACTGGGTGAAAAAGTGAGACTCCAGCTAGGAAAAAAAAAAAAAAAAAAAAAAAAAGCCTGAGAAGGAATTATCTAACTTTAGAAATGATCAATCTGTCATCAAGGGAGTTGTTTAAGGATATGCTGGATGATTTTCTGCTGTTATTTTGTTGAAGAAGTCTATATTTGACCTCTAAAATTGAATAGTTATATAAATAAAAGTTTAAAGTAATTTATGAATTAATTAAGAGCAGAAACAAACAGAGGAATCAAAAACAGAAATGAGGGAGGGGCTTGAAGATGGCTGATGAGATGCACCTGGCATTCCTCCTCCACAGAGAAGAACCAAAATATTAAGTAGATCATTACACTTTAAGTAGATCAACTATGAGGGATACTGGAACTCAATAGAGAAGTGACAGGAACAACTAAGGCAACATAGAAGAGAGAAGCAAGGCAGCCTGCTTGGCTAGAATTAGCTGGGGAGAGCACTCCCATGCAGGGAAACAGTAAATGAAAGATCCTCAGTGACACATATTCCCACAGTAGGCTCCTCCTGTACCAGTCATGGGAGGACCTTTCCATCCGTGCAGCCCCTGAGACTAACATAGAGATCTACCTGCAGACAGGTGCAATGGCATTACTCCAGACAGTGAGCTCATGCTGGGTTTCACACACACCCTGAATCCCAAGCACCTACGACATGGCATCATTTTGAGAGTCCAGCTTCCACCAGACTGCATCCTTCCCTGGGGCCCCAAAGCCCCTTCATCTGCACATTCCTAGAGCCCCATTGACATATCCTGCATATAGTCACCACCACAGCTGGCTGTCACTGCCAGGGCTGAAATACAAGCCATTGGCAGTAACACTGATGCTCCCAGCAGCAAAGCTGCTGAGCATTTTCATGTGCCTGGGGACAGACTCTCCCATCTCTAGCTGCCATCACTGCTGGCTGCTGCCACTGGGGCCAAAGCACAGGCCACTGGCAGTAACTCTGCCCATCCCAGTAACAGGCTACCATGCACTTTCACATATCCTGAGGTCAGGCTCCCCTGCCTGCAGCCACCACTTGGGATCAATGTGCATGCTCCCCAACCACCTACCTACATTCACTGCCAATGAAAGCACCCCCGCCCTCCCTATCAGCAAGGTGCATAACAGCCACTACTGATTCGACTCAAGCACTTTGCTGTGGGCCTGGGGATTACCCACCCCTGGCCACCAGAGCCAATGTCCATAGGCACTATTAGGGGCTTAAGGTCAAGGTTGCCCAGCCTGGATCTGCAGCCCTCCTCACTGTCTGAGCATGGTGTTTGATGGCTTGAGGACCACAAAGTCCTGTCACCCACCATTAGCACCCGTGCACTCATCCCTGGGACGTGAGGATGGGCTCACCCTGTTTGCCACCACAACTACCTGCATGCATAACCTATAGGCCTGAGTTCTGGCCCATCCAGTGTATCACAACCACTGGCAACACCAGTGTAGACTGCTTGGAAGCCAGAAGGTTATCCCACCACTACTGCTGTATCCCACAGCTGGCCTGCTGTCCAGGGGTCTGTGGACCCACCCACCAGCCTGGTCACCTGCTGGTACTACTGACACCAAAGAAAACGGCCCATAGGCCCAAGGATTGGCCTGCCTGGATCTGCTAACACTGGTACCAGCACTGTCCACCTGGGGCCTAAGGATAGGCATACTCACCCCACCAGTGCACTCACTAGGGCCTGAGGACTAGCCCAACTGGCATCTTTATCTCCAACAAAACTTTAGCATGGCTTCCACTAATAACTGTACCCTAAGCCACTGAGTAAATCACAGACACTATTGACACTAATTGCAGTCAAATAAATTATACAGAAACTACACTACTGCACACACCCAGAATCAAAGCCAAGTGCCCTACACAACAAATACCATAGATATAACTTCAGGAAAAAATCCTCCTCTGTGAAAGTAAATCCAAAAAATTAGAACAAGTGACTGCTATACCAGATATGCAGATATCAATGTAAGGACACAAGAAACATGAAAAAGTAAAGAAATATGATGCCAATAAAACATGATGTCAATAAAAAAATTAAGACAGAAATCAAAAATTTATTTTGTTTCTTGAAAAAAAATGAAACTGAAACACAGCATGCCAAAACCTATTGGATACAGCAAAAGTAGTGCTAAGAGATATATTTAAAGCTATATATGGCTACACCAAAAGTGAACAGATTTCGCATAAACAATCTAAAGATGTACCTCAAGGAACTTGAATGGCAAGAACAAACCAAACTTAAAATTAGTAGAAAAAATTAAAGATTAGAGCAGATCTAAATGAAACAAGACTAAAAAAAGTGATAAAAATAATCAACAAAACAAAAAGTTTTTTAAAAGATAAACAAAACTCATGCTAAAAACTCTCAATAAACTACATATTGATGGAACATATCTCGGAATAATAAGAGCTATTAATGACAAACCAATAGCCAATATCATACTGAATGGGCAAAAGCTGGAAGCTTTCCCTTTGAAAACTGGCACAAGACAAGGATGCCCTCTCTCACCACTCCTATTCAATATAGTAGTGGAAGTTCTGGCCAGGGCAATCAGGCAAGAGAAAGACATAAAGGGTATTCATATAGGAAGAGAGAGGAAGTCAAATAGTCTCTGTTTACAGATGACCTGATAGTGTATTTAGAAAACCCCATTGTTTCAGCCCCAAAACCCCTTAAGCTGATAAGCAACTTCAGCAAAGTCTCAGAATACAAAATCAATGTGCACAAATCACAAGCATACACCAACGACAAACAAGCAGAGAGCCAAATCATGAGTGAACTCCTATTCACAATTGCTACAAATAGAATAAAATACCTAGGAATACAACTTACAAGGGACATGAAGGAACTCTTAAAGGAGGACTATAAATCACTGCTCAAGGAAATAAGAGAGGACACAAACAAATGGAAAAGCATTCCATCTTCATGGATAGGAAGAATCAATATCATGAAAATGGCCATACTGCCCAAAGTAATTTATAGATTCAATGCTATTTCCATCAAGCTATCATTGACTTTCTTCACAGAATTATAAAAAACTACTTTAAATTTCATGTGGAACAAAAAAGAGCCCATATAGCCAAGACAATCCTAAGCAAAAAGAATAAAGATGGAGGCATCACGTTACCTGACTTCAAACTATACTATAAGCCTACAGTAAACAAAACAGCATGGTACTGGTACCAAAACAGATATATGAACCAATGGAACAGAATAGAGAACTTAGAAATAAAACCACACATCTACAACCATCTGATCTTCAACAAAGCTGACAAAAACAAGCAATGGGGAAAGGGTTCCCTATTTAATAAACAGAGCTGGGAAAACTGGCTAGCCATATGAAGAAAACAGAAACTGGACCCCTTCCTTACACTTTATACAAAAATAATTCAAGGTGGATTAAGACTTAAATGTAAAACCCAAAACCATGAAAACCCTAGAAGAAAACCTAGGCAATATTATTGAGGACATAGGCATGGGCAAAGACTTCATAAATAAAACACCAAAAGCAATTGAAACAAAAGCTAAAATTTACAAATGGGATCTAATTAATCTAAAGAGCTTCTGCACAGCAAAAGAAACTATCATCAGAGCAAACAGGCAACCTGTTCTGTAGAATGGGAGAAAAATTTTGCAATCTATCCATCTGACAAAGGGCTAATATCCAAAATATACAAGGAACTTAAACAAATTTACCAGAAAAAAGACAAAAAATCCCATCAAAAAGTGGGCAAAGGATATGAACAGACACTTCTCAAAAGAAGACATTTATGTGGCCAACAAACATATGGAAAAAAGTTCATCATCACTTGTCATTAGAAAAATACAAATCAAAACCACAATGACATACCATCGCATGCCAGTTAGAATGGTGATCATTAAAAATTCAGGAAACAACAGATGCTGGCAAGGATGTGGAGAAATAGTAACACTTTTACACTGTTGGGAGTACAAATTAGTTCAACCATTGTGGAAGGCAGTATGACAACTCCTCAAGGATCTAGAACCAGAAATACCATTTGACCCAGCAATCCCATTATTGGGTATATACCCAAAGGATTGTAAATCATTGTACTATAAAGACACATGCACACATATGTTTATTGCAGCACTATTCACAATAGCAAAGACCTAGAACCAACCCAAATGCCCATCAATGATAGACTGGATAAAGAAAAGGTGGCACATATCTGCCACAGAATACTATGCAGCCATAAAGAAGAATGAGTTCATGTCCTTTTCAGGGACATGGATTAAGCTGGAAACTATCATTCTCAGCAAACTAACACCAGAACAGAAAACCAAACACTGCATATTCTCACTCATAAGTGGAATTTGAACAATGAGAACACATGGACACAGGGAGGGGAACATCACACAAAAGGGCCTGTTAGGGGGTCGGGGCAAGGGGAGGGAGAGCATTAAGATAAATACCTAGTGTATGCAGGGCCTAAAACTTAGATGACGGGTTGATAGGTACAGCAAACAACCATGGCACATGTATACCTATGTAACAAACCTGCATGTTCTTCACATATATCCCAGAACTTAAAGTAAATTTTTAAAAAAGATAAAACTGATAAACCACTAGCTAATCTAATCAAGAAAAAAGGGAGAATATAAAAAACAAAATTCAAAATGAAAAGAAGACATTACAACTGATATCACAGAAATAAAAATCATTATGAGGGGCTGGGCGCACTGGCTTACGCCTATAATCCCAGCACTTTGGGAGGCCGAGGTGGGTGGATTGCCTGAGCTCAGGAGTTCGCAACCAACCTGGGCAACACGGTGAAACCCTGTCTCTACTAAAACACAAAAAATTAGCCAGGCATGGCATCATATGCCTGTAGTCCCAGCTACTCAGGAGGCTGAGACAGGAGAATGGCGTGAACCCAGGAGGCAGATGTTGCAGTGAACTGAGATCATGCCACTGTACTCCAACCTAGGTGACAGACCAGATTCTGCCTCAAAAAAAAAAAAAAAAAAAAAAAAAAATTTAGAAAAAATTTTTAAAAAACCTGTTTTTAAAAAAAAAAAAAAAAAA
>NW_016808908.1:1756830-1796970 GCF_001698545.2 Rhinopithecus bieti | reverse complement strand
AAAAAAAAAAAAAAAAAAAAAAAATTCTCAACATACCACGAATCAAAGGAACATACCTCAACATAATAAAGTCATATATGACAAATCCACACCTAATGTCATACTGACAAGGAAAAGTTAAAAGCATTTCCTCTAAGAACTATACACAACTAGGTTGCCCACTTTTACCACTCCTATTCAATCGTACTGGAAGTCAAAGCCAGAGAATTGAAGCAGGAGAAGGAAATAAAACACATGCAAATTGGAAAAGAGGAAGTCAAATTGTCCTATGCAAATGATAAAACCTTATATTTAGATAAACCAAAAGATTCTACCAAAAACTCTTAGAACTGATAAATTCAGTAAAATTGCAGGTTAAAAAATCTACATATGAAAATTGAATGCATTTACAATTCACCAATAATGAAATAGCTGAGAAAGATATCAAGAAATTGATGTCATTTGCACTAACTACAAAAATAAGAAAACATCTGGGAGTAAATTTAACCACAGAGGTGAAAGACCTCTACAAGCAAAACTGCAAAACACTGATGAAAGAAATTGAAGACGACCAAAACAAATGGAAACACATCACAGTTCATGGATCAGAAGAAATAATATTGTTAAAATGATGCAATTATCCAACGCAATTCACAGATTCAATGCAATCCCTATGAAAATGCAATGACATTTTTCACAGAAATAGGAAAAACAATCCTAAAATTTGCATGGAGCCAAACAAGGTTGTACAGTTAAAGCAATCCTGAGGAAAAAGAACAAAGCTGGAGATATCAGAATACCTGACTTCAAAATATATTATAAGGATAAAGTAACCAAAACAGCATGGCATTGATATAAAAACAGACACATAGACAAATGGAACAGAATAGAAAAGTCAGAAATAAATCTATGTATTTACGAACAACTGATTTTTGACAAAACCACCAAGAACATGCATTGGGGAAAGGGCATCTCCTTCAATAAATGGTGCTAAGAAAACTGATATCAATACATAGAAGATTGAGACTGGACTGCTATCACTCATTGTATTCAAAAATCAACTCAAGAGTAATTAAGGACTTAAATATAAGACTTGACACTATAAAACCACTAAAAGAAAACATAGGGGAAACACTTCAAGACATTGGTCTAGGCAAAGACTTTATGGCTAACACCTCAAAAGCCCAGGCAATAAAACCAAAAATAGACAAATGAGACTATATCCAACTAATAAGCTTCTGCACAGGAAATGAAAAATCAGTAAGATGAAGAGACAACCTGTTGAATGGAAGAAAATATTTACAAACTATTTATCTGACAAGGACTAATAGCCATAATAAATAAGGAACTCAACAGTGAGGAAACAATTCCATTAAAAAGTAGGCAAAAGAATAAATAGACATTTCTCAAAACAAGACATACAAATGGTTAGGAGGTATATGAAAAAATATTTAACATCACTAATCATCAAGGAGATGCAAATTAAACCACAACGAGACATTACCTTACCCCAGTTAAAATAGCTATTATTAGAAAGAAAAAAATAATAACAGATGCTGGTGAGGATGCAGAAAAAAGAGAACCCTCATACAGTGTTGGTACAAATGTAAATTAGTACAGCCACAATGGGAAACAGTGTAAAGATTTCTCAAAAAACTAAAATTAAACCTACCATGTGATACAGCAATTTCACCATGGGTGTTTATCCAAAGGAAAGGAAATCAGTATATCAAAAGGATACCTGCACTACCATGTTTATTGCAGCACTAGTCACAATACCAAAGATATGGAAGTGTCCATCAATAGATGAATGAATTTTTAAAATGTGTTCTGTCTACACAATAAAATATTATTCAGCCATAAAAAAAGAAACCCTGTCATTTGCAGCAACATTGATGTAACTGAGGGTCATTATGAAGTAAGCCTAGCACAAAAACACAAATACTGCATGCTCGCGCTCATATGTGGGAGCTAAAAATGTTGATCTTGTGGAGGTAGACAGTAGAATTCTAGATACTAGAGACTGGGAATGGTGTGTGGGTGGGAAGGGGAGAAGGAAGATAGGTTAGCTAATGGTTACAAACACACAGTTAGATAGAATAACTTCTAATGTTCTACAGCAGAGGAGGGTGGCTATAGTTAACAACAATGTATTGAATATTTCAAAATAGCTAGAAGAGAGAACTTGAAATATTTTCAACACATAGAAATGATCTCATATTATGTATCAGTAAAAAATATGATAACCAGGCCAGACTGAAAGACCAGAAAAAAAAACAGAAGTGAGAAGGGGAATAACACCACAGGGTAAGAATTGGGAGAGGGACTTTTACTTTTCATTTTATAGGCTTCGCACCAATTTTTAAAACATGTATCAAATATATTAATAAAAATGTTACATAACCATAACAAATCATAATAATAAATAAGTTAAATTGAGACGACAAGAAGATATGGTTCATGCCTTCAAATAATGCATTATCTGTTAAATGAACTCACAGGCTAGAAGTCTCTTAGCAGAGCTTAGATTTTTACCTGGTGACCAAAACATCATTACTACTCTCGAATGTATCATGTTTATAAAATAGCCAGGAGTCTTCCCACTCCACTAACCACAATCTCCTGAGCAACTTTTAACCTCAATTTTGCTGGCTATCTTTAAATTTCCTATTTGGAAGCACAGAGAAAGTCAGAGCTAGAACTAAGTAGAGTGATGTCTGCTTGTTTCTCTTGACTGATCTCTGTCATCTCTAATTATCCCATTGAAGCCTTTTTCTCCTACTTGAGTACCTTCAAATTTATTTAACACCTGCCTTGTTTGAACTACCAGAGGAATAACAAGATGACAGTTACTTTTGATTTTGCCTATCACTTTCTTTCTCTGGAATATAATCTTAGTGACCGGGGCAATGAAGGCTACTTACCATCCACTTCTGGAGCATCAACTGCACTTGGGTGATTATGTAGGGACTACACAAGTTCAAAGACCCTGCGTAGAAATGATTCCAACAAGCAGGGGAAAGGAAATTAGTTCTGTGACCCTAACCCAGAATTCTCTAGATCTAAAGGACTGGCATGCTCTGAACCAGAGAGGAAACGTGAGGCCCATTCAAGAACAGATTGAAATCCTGAGTCATGGCATTAAAATAGTGCCCAACCCTCTTGCCTTCCTCTCCAGGGTTCTGACAGCAGGAGAGCTTGGTTGCATCCAGATGATATCTTTTAGCTTCAAGTTATAACTTGGAAACCTGAAGAAACTGGAGCAGATGGTTGACTTCATGCATCACTGAAAGGCCTGTAGTCCTCTCACATATTTGGCAATTCTGCTAAGCAAATAGAACAAACCCTACTTCAACTAAAGTCTACTTAACAATATATTGCTGTGTGGGACAACATATCATTGTATGGACAAAATTTAATGTGGTAAAAACAAGAGGCAACCCGACAAACAGGTATTTAAGAAAATATACATAGCTACATACCAGAAGTAGGCTACTGTGAAAATAAATTACATCTAAGGCTTCCAAAAATTACATTAAGAAATCTAATCAACAGAATGGGCTCTTCCACACATGTAATTTATCTCATCGATTATCTTGGTGCACTTGACACATAGGCAACAGCACGTGTAGCATAGATGCTGCCCATGGAAGGTCAGTGGCAGGGTTTTCAATAAGGATTTTCTCACGATCCTAGAAAGAACATGAACTCAACAATCTGTATTCAACAGAAGGTTGAAGGCTATTCTTCTTTATAAGCAAAGGTAGCCACACATACTGGCAATATAATTTCATGGGATGCTTGTAGCCACATTACCCCCAAATGCCCACCATTGTCTCAGTTCCAGACCTGTTGTAGTATCATCCCATATTCTTCCCTGATGGGAAACTTTATATTTAAATAAGGCAGCTGTAGGCCGGGCGCGGCGGCTCACACCTGTAATCCCAGCACTTTGGGAGGCCAAGGGGGGTGGATCACGAGGTCAGGAGATTGAGACCATCTTGGCCAACATGGTAAAACCCTGTGTCTACTAAAAATACAAAAAGTTAGCAGGGCATGGTGGTGCGTGCCTGTAATCTACTCGGGAGGCTGAGGCAGGACAATCACTTGAACCAGGGAGTCAAAGGTTGCAGTGAGCCAAGATCAAGCCACTGCACTCCAGCCTGGGGACAGAGCAAGACTCCATCTCAAAAAAAAAAAAATAAATAAAAATAATAATAATAATAATAAGGCAGCTGTGGCAACAGTAAAAGAAGATAAGAAAATGAATGAGAAATTATATTTGGGGACTACTGTAGTGATAGTGAAGAAAGAGATCGTGAATGTCTTATTAGTACAAATCATTTGTAGAATACACAGGCTCACTACAGTAGAAGTCAAGGTTTTAATTATCCGCTAAACTTTTGTTAAAAGTAACTTTCCATCTAGGAAAATTTTTTGATCAGTTTTTTATTTTTTTTGAGAATATCTCTCAAAAGGTACAAAAAAAAAAAAAAAAAAACCATGGAGAAACCATAAATCTGGATCTAATTCTGACCAGGGACTCTTCTTCTGTTAAACAAGATTTTTAAGTCTTTCAATTCAATTCTGCACCTATTTATTGAGCACTCACTATACATTATACAAAGCAGCCCATTATACTCACCACTCAGTACAATATTTTGCTACTGCAAAAAACATGGGCTCAAATATTTAGAGGCAAAAAGACTCTATGTTTAATTTATTCCACTGTATCTTTTAAACCAGTCATAGATTGGATACTTGAATGGCGTCCCTGAATGCACTTGGTTTTGTTATCACATCTGCATTACTAACATCAATCTGTTGTTACAAATAATACATATTGATTACAGAGGGATTAACAAGAAGAAAAAAGTGAATAAGCAAAATTTATCAAAACATTATAAAAGTTAGATGAATGTAAGTCTGCTATCCAGATTATGGAAGATTTAACTGCTCTTTACTACTTTTAAAAGCAAAACAAAACTTCATTGAGTAGCTTTGTAAAGTATTTTAAAGATTTTCATCCAAGATACTTCTTTGTTGGTAAATGTGATTCTAACAAAGTGACTTCCTATTGCTAAGTCTCATTCACTTCATTAAAAAGATCTCTTAAGCTCTAAGAGTTCTTAGATGTATCCTGCTATTAAAAAAAAAAAAAAAAATGATGTTTTCTACTCCCTGTTACTCCCACTGAAATCTAACATTTCTCTGTACCAAGAACTTCTTTTGTTCTGTGGTTCTGTGACCAAAACAAAATAAAATTAAAATTAAAATCCTGGACTAGGCACAGTGGCTCACTACTGTAATCCCAGCACTTTGGGAGACTGAGGCGGGCGGATCACAAGGTCAGAAAATCAAGACCATCCTGGCTAACACAGTGAAACACCGTCTCTACTAAAAATACAAAAAATTAGCCAGGCATTGTGGTGCGCACCTGTAGTCCCAGCTACTCTCGAGGCTGAAGCAGGAGAATCACTTGAACCCAGGAGGTGGAGGTTGCAGTGAGCCGAGATCACGCCACTGCACTCTAGACTGGTGACAGAGAGAGACTCCATCTCAAACAAAACAAAACAAACCAAAAAAACACAAAAAACTAAAATCCAGGCTTTTTTCTTAACTCTACAAAGTTGATGGTTTAACTGGGCATAACGACATGACACATAGACTAGTAATTCTAGAACCTGGGTTATTCTCAGAAACAGCTCTGGAACTTTTTTAAAAAATTATAAATTGCTCTGCTCCAACTTCAGACTTTATGATTTGATCCAGAACCTCTAGGACCTGGAAGTGCGTTTTTAAAAACTTCATCTATTGCAGTGGGGTAAATTTAAAACTCCCAACATAGTCTCAAGAAAAAAAGAACAAATAAAACTATACAATACCCACATCCTCAGCTTAACAAGAAGATAACATGAAAACTTCAAAATATATATAAGTAGAAATAGACACAACAAATCCCAGCAAGCTATCTCTAAAATCCTGATATAAACTTTTGCAGAGAGCAAGGGCAGTTTGGAAAAAAATATGTGCAGAAGACAGGACATGAAACCACCACCAGAAAGAAAAAGTCAACAATAAAAGTGAAAACACCAAAAATGTGTCCTGGTAAATCCAGGCAACGACTTCATGAAAGGACCTAAACATCTGCTCAGGATGTGAGGAGACAATCTTAGAAAACTAACATTCCTAGGAAAGAATAAGGCAAAAATGAAGAAAGTGGTCCCCTTTGAAAAGCCCGCAGTAAAGTAGAAAAATAAGCAAACACGGGAAAGTTAGAATCTTTAAGTTTAAGTAAAACAAATTAAAATAAAAAATTAAACGGCATGCAAACACTCTTCTTACTGCTCCCCTGCCAAAACAAAAACAAAGAAAAAAAGCAAACCAAAAAAATAAATAAAATTTTAAAAACATGCATGTAGAAAATCCATACCTCACTACACAGACAAGGAGGACACTCTTGAAATACAGACACAACAATGCAAATCTCCAAGTCAGTGCACAGAAACAGAAAAGCACAAATCATTTCACCTATATAAAATTACTATTAAAAGAAAGTGGAAAATGTGAATGCAAGCAATTCAAATAACAAAGTATCTCTTTGCCCAAAGCGTATAATGAAGCAGAACAAAACTAAGATACAACACTACAAGCTAAGCTAAATATTGACAATCAGTATTGGGATGTGAAAAGTCAGAAATTTAAAACTAAAATCAGAAATGGGCAAAAAAGAAAGAAGTAAAATGATAATTGATAAATGCAAGGAAAAATTACAATAAAAATACAAAATTATACCAGAAACAAAGACTAAATCATATAACATCAAAGAAGGAATACAATTAAATGAAAATATAATAAGAGAATGTAAAAATAATTTAGAAAGACAATAACAGGATTTCAAATGAGACAATACCAGTCTTAAAAATTAGAAAATCAATGGAAAAGAGCAGATTAAAAAGGCAAACAGTGGAAGCACAAAAGATACAATTTATATGTAATTACAGGACATAACTTACATGTTATCAGGACCCACAATGCACATAGGAAATTGAGCCAGTATCAAGATATATACTGATAAAATATTAGACTTTACAAATTTTCAAAAGTCAGTTCTTCCAGGTAAAATATAAAACATATTACAGGAACAAGAGAATTAGATTAGCATCAGAATACCCACAAACAACCAAGAAAGTAAGGCAACAGAAGAATAGCATTTTTAAAAATCCTCTAAGAAAGAAGTGTGAATCAGGTTTTTATATCCAGCCAAACTATCCATCAAGTATAAAGGCCATAGAAAAACTCTTTTAAACATTTGATTAGAGAATTATGTAACCGTGGGGAATCAACTAGAAAAGGAATTGGCAAATAATTTTCCATAAAGAGACAGAGGGTTCATGTTTTCTACTTTGCAGTCTATTTGGCCTCTATTGCTGTTATTCAACTCTAATTCCAAGTGTGAAAGTGGCCATAGACTCTATGCAAACAAATAGGTATGGCCAGATTTGCCCCACAGAAAGCCAGAGGGTCATAGTTCATAGACTTCTACACTAGATGATAAACTTCATTCAACCAAGAGATAACTAAGCATATAATATGTCAAATTATGTTAAGTTTAATTTTTAACACATTAAATAATGTTATTTCTTTACTATGTTAAAGTATGCTTAATGTATAAGTTATAGTTCTAAAACTAAAACAAATGTGAGGGCAAGTGCAAAACAATAATGATATATATGATGCATGCTACATATTATAAGCACTGATAAAATATATATGATATAACTAAAAATGAAAGGAGACAGAAACTAGAAGAAAACAAAATACATTTATTGGCTGTTTTATGAGCAACAGATGGAGGCTAAAATATACTGTTAAAAACTGATAAATCAGATAAACACTGAAAAATAAGTAAATGGAATAGAACATTTAAAAAGGTTAAAGAACCAAGTTAACAGGCTGAGCATTATAGGTGGCTCACACCTATAAAACCAGCACTTTGGAAGGCCGAGGCAGGTGGATCACAAGGTGAGGAGTTTGAGACCAGCCTGGCCAATACAGTGAAACCCCATCTCTACTAAAAATACAAAAAAATCGTCAGGTGTGGTGGTGGATGCCTATAATCCCAGCTACCTGGGAGGCTGAGGCAGGAGAATCACTTGAACCTGGGAGTAGGAGGTTGCAGTGAGCCAAGATCACGCCATTGCACTCCAGCCCAGGCAACAGTGTGAGATACAAGTCTCAAAAAAAAAAAAAAAAAAAAAAAAAAAAGAACCAAGTTAATATAGAAGAAATACAAATGTTCTTTAAAACTAAAAGAAAAATTGTAATTACAAGGTTAAAAAAATACACCATATAAAGAAACACAAAAAATACAATACACGCGACTGTAACAAAGCAGTCTACAAGAAGTGTGAGCTTAACTCATACGGTAAAAGACATTAAATTTAACTCACAAAGTAAGACCTAACTGTTTCTATAATCAAGAAATATATCAAAACAAAATAATTCAGAAAGGCTAAAAATAAAGGGATGGGCAAATGTCTGCCAGTCAACTACAATGAATGAGAAAACAAAGGTAATGATAATTATATCAGATGAAATAAAATTAAAACCAAAAAGTATTAAACATGAAAAAATGATAGTATTTGTTATTGTGAAAAGCCACAATTCACATGAACACATATCAATTAAGAATATTTAAGGACCAAAAATATCAGCAACCACCTACATAAAGCAAAAATGACAAGAGTCCGAGGAGACAAAATAAGAAGAAGAAGATGAATTTTTAACACACTACTCTCACTACAAAACAATTTAAATGGAAACAAGTAAGCATACTGAATACCTAAAGAACATAATCAATAAGCTAGTTCTGATGAATAAATATCAATTTTTACATCGTAACAACAGAGAATATACTTTTTTCTCCAGCACGCATGACACATTCACAAAATGGTCATGTATTACAAAAAATCAGTAACTTCCAAAAGTAGAAAACTACAAACAAAATGTCTAATCACAAAACAAAATGAAAAGAAATTTTAAAAAAACTTATAAATCGATATTTCCACTTAGAAATTTTAAAACTTTCTATTAAACAATACTGAGTGGAAGGATACATATAAACCAAAGTTATGGAATTCTAAAAGTTAATAATAATGGAAACATTATATCTCAAAATACATGGGGTGTGTGGGATATATTTAAAGCAGCAATCGGGGAAAATACAGAGCCTTAAAGCTGTTTATCAACAAAATCAAAAGAATAAAAATTAAAAAAATTCTCAATTGAAAATACTTAAACACTGATAGTACAACATATTGGTGAAGATATGGAACAACTAAATATATCATACATTGCCAGTGAGAATAAAAATTTTAAAATAATTTGGCAGTTACAAACTTAATGATAGATTTATCATGATACCATGTAATATCACTTTTAGGTATTTACCTATAGTGTACTACAAGAGATACATCATATGGTGGCTGTAAGACTAGTGATAGCTGTAAGGCCCACTCAAACCTCTCACAGGGCCTGCACTACATGTTGCTTAGCAGTATGCTGCAGCCGGGCCTGGGGATTTCTGGGAGATAAGACCCCCTAAGCACAGATGCAACTCTCATAAACCTTAAGACAAAGCTTACCCTTACAAAGATAGCTTAAACTCCCTTTAAAGAAACACCTGGTAACTGACTCAGACTGGATACAGGTACAAGAAAGGAGGTTGAATGCCCCGAACCCTGAGAAGAGTCTCCTGATGGAGACTTTCCCATCAGACAGTCATTCAAGCTCCTGGCTGTATCTGGCCTATGCCACCAGCCTGCTCCCACTATCTGTCCTACAAGAGTGCTGCAAGAATAAATTGAATATCAGACAGTGTCTAAGATTCCTCTTTGAGATGAATTGGACCAAAGGGGAAAAATTTTCCCTGGGGAAGCTGGTTAACTAGGATCCCAAGAACCCCAAACATTACCCAAGTGAAATAAAAACATACATCCACACAACGACTTCTGTGCAAATAAACATAGCAGCTTCATTCTTAATAGCAAAACAAAAACAAAACATGAAAATAAGCCAAATACCTATCACCTTGTAAATGAATAAATGAAATGCAGTATAGCCATATGATGGAATATTAGTCTGCAATTAAAAGGAAAAAACTACTGACAACATACACATACAATGATATGGATAAATGCCAAAAGCATTATGCTTAGAAAAAGCAGACAGACTCAAAGGACTACATATAGAAGGATTCTACTTATACAAAATTCTAGTCTAAGTAAACTCCACACTCTCTCTCCCACTGATAACAACAAAATTATTAGTCAAAATATGTAAAGCAACTATTTAAGGATTCTGAAAAGTCAATAATATCAGGTGAATTCGAGAGGAAATAACAACTCAAAGAAACACCAACATAGTATCTCAAAGAGTAAAGTATATATATTGTAATTCCTAGAAAACAATTCAAATACATGAAGCAAAAACTAACAGAACTAAAAGGAGAAAATTATAAATCCAAGCTTATAGCTAGAGACTTCAACACTGCTTTCTCAGTGATCAATAAGCAAGTAAAGAGAAAATCGGGATGCATTAAGAAAACCCAGACAATACCAAAAACACTTAATTGAAAGTTACAGAATATTCTTTCTCTGCAAAAAGCAGAATACACATTCTTTTCAAGAGCACATGGAATATTCACTAAAACACACCATGTCTTAATCATAAAACAAATTTTAACAAATTTAAAAGAATTGAAATTATACAAAGTACGTTATCTAAGAATTACAATAGAATTAAACTAGAAATTAGTCACAGAAATATAGGAAAGTCTTTAAATGCTTGGAAATTAAACATTAAACTCCAGGAAGAATTCTTGAAAGAGAACACTCCAGGAAGAATTCTCAAAGGAAGTGTATTAGTTTCAAAGGAATTCTCGGATGAAGTGTATTAGTTTGCCCAGGTTGCTATAACAAAAAAAAAAACAAAAAAACAAAAAAAAAAACCCTCAACTGGTGGCTTAAACAACACATTTATATCTCACAGTTCAGGAAGTTCAAGATCAAGGTGCTGGCAGATTCAGATCCTGGTGAGGGCTCTCTACCTAACTTGCAGACAACCACCTTCTCACTGTGTTCTTACATGGTGAAGAAAGAGAAAACTCTGGTCTCTCTTCCTGTTCTTGTAAAGACATTAATCCCAGCATGAGAGTCCCACTCTCATTAATGAAAAGCACTTCTATATAAGAAACTAGGGGTGAAAAGAACAAAATAAAACCAAAGCAACCAGAAATAAAAAGGAAAGTTACAGATAGAAGACATCAATGAAATTGAAAAGAGAAAAACAATAGACGAAAACAATGAAACCAAAACCAGGTTATTTGGAAAGACTGATAAACTTCTTGTCAAATGGATCTTGCAAATGTAAATTTATCTCATATTCTGACTTATGGGAGGGATCTTCATTTAGGTCTTTAGACTTGTGACCTTAGGTCTTCAGACTTTATGTCTACAACTCTCCACTTCCATCTAATGTCCGAGTATAGACAATGCAGAAAGTTTCTTCTAAAAAGGGAATACACCTTCTAAATGATCAAATTTCTTTCTTTTTTTCTTTCTTTCTTTCTTTTGAGATGAAGTCTCGCTCTATCACCCAGGCTAGAGTACAGTGGGGTGATCTCGGCTCACTGTAACTTCTGCCTCCCAGGTTCAAATGATTCTCCTGCCTCAGCCTCCCAAGTAGCTGGGATTACAGGTGCCTGCCACCATGCCTGTCTAATTTTTGTATTTTTAGTAGAGACCGTGTTTTACCATGTTGGTCAGGCTGGTCTCAAACTCCTGACCTCGTAATCTGCCCGCCTCGGCCTCCCAAAGTGCTGAGATTACAGGTGTGAGCCACCGTACCTGGCCCCTAAATGCTCAAATTTCAATATCGCTTTATGAGTGCTTATGACACATACACAACAAAGTATTTGGTAACATTTCTTTAAGACAGAGTTGAATCACAAGTGAATCAGAAGCATATGAGGTGTAATCCATTGATAAGCCACATCTTAATTCTGGTTGGTGTCTACACAGGAGCTTTCTCCAGCTTCTGCCTCTCTATGGCTTCCTTCCAGAATCTACATCTTTGCTTCTCAAAACATGATCTCAACAATTGCCCTGTAATAAGGTCAACCTCCCCACCTCCCCATGCCCTACCTATAAACGTTATTTGGCCACAGCTCCTTTACTTTAGCAGAAGCTTTCCAGCTTCCCTTGATATGTTCTTAAGCTTGCTATTTTTACAACTATTTCAAAACCAGGACATTCTAAGTCATGAAAAATCTTCAGCTGTTCTAGAGCTCTATAGATCTATGACCTCAAGGAAGCTGCAACTAAGTTGCCTGAGAGAGGAGGAACACAAAATAAATACAAAGTATAGCAGACAATCTAGGCCTATGAGAAATGCTAAGATTCCTATGGTACCAGTTATAAATACTGTAGAATTTTAGAGGAAGTGAGATGAATGAGAATTGGAATGGCCTTCATATGTCAGGTTGTACCTAGAGGAAGACACAAGGTGCTCAGAAAATGGGAACCACAGGAATAAAAGCACAGCAATACTAATATCCAAGGAGCGGGAAAGACGCCAGCATGACTAGCGCACAGATTTTATATTCGAGGTGAAATACAGTTTGAGAGACTTGAAATCAAGCAGATGAGTTCAGGCCAGGTGCAGTGGCTCATGCCTGTAATCCCAGGACTTTGGGAGGCCAAGACAGGCAGATCACTTGAGGTCAGGAGTTCAAGACCAGCCTGGCCAACATAGCGAAATCCCGTCTACAAAAATACAAAAATCAGCTGAGTGTGGTGGTGGGCGCCTGTAATCCTAGCTACTCGGGAGGCTGAGGCAGAAGAATCGTTTGAATCTGGGAGGCAAATGTTGCAGTGAGCCAAGATCACACCAGTACACTCCAGCCTGGGTGACACAGCAAGACTATGTCTCAAAAAAAAAAAAAAAAAAAAAAAAAAAAAAAAAAAAAAAAAAAAGCAATGGGAAACAGGTGCAGAGAAGTGATAGACGAGGAAAGTGATTTAGTGATTTTGGGGGAAGGCGAATGGAGCAGAGGGTACATTGTGCTTGGAGAAAGTTTGACACCAGGCAGGCCACCAGAAGTTATGCCTGGATGGCAGAAATGGAAAGAAAACATAAAAGACAGATGCAAAATGTTTTCAAAGATGGCACTGAATGTACTTAGTGAGTAGGAGCAGAAGATAAAGAAGCAATTGAGTTTCTGGGAGAAAATGACTAGGTAAATTTTAAAAGCAGCAAAACAAAGAGAGAAAATAAAGGAACTAGTTGAGAAGATAAGGGGGTGAACATTAATTCTAAGTGATGACAACATTCTTGAGTGGCCATGTTCTTTCTCAGCAGAGATTAGAGTACCAGAACAGGATCATAATTATCTACATAAACATGATAAAGTCACACAAAAATTGATGCCGTGGGGAAAACTGTTAGTGAGAGAAGGGGATTAAAAAAAAATTTTTTTTTAAACTCTTTAGTTTTGCAATTAATAAGAAAATTTCTATTTTTTATCTTTTTTTGTCTTCAACATTTAAGTTCAAGGATACATGTGCAGGATATGCAGGTTTGTTCTGTAGGTAAATGTGTGTATGGTGGTTTGCTGCACAGATCATCCCATCACCTAGGTATGAAGCCCAGCCCATATTAACTATTCTTTCTGATGCTCTCCCTCACCCCACAATAGGCCTCAGTGTCTGTTTTTCCCCTCCCTGTGTCCATTTGTTCTTATCACTCAGCTCCCAATTATAAGTGAGAACATGCAGTGTTTGGTTTTTTGTTCCTGTGTTAGTTTGCTGAGAACAACGGCTTCCAACTCCATCCATGTCCCTGCAAAGGACATTATCTCATTCCTTTATATGGCTGCATAATATTCCATAGTGTATATGTACCACATTTTCTTTCTTTCTTTTTTTTTTTTTTTTGGAGACAAGAGTCTCACTCTGTTGCCCAGGCTGGAGTGCAATGGCATGGTCTTGGCCCACTGCAACCTCTGGGTCCTGGGTTCAAGCAATTCTCCTGCTTCAGCCTTCAAAGTAGCTGGGACTACAGGTACCTGTCACCATGCCCAGCTACTCTTTTGTATTTTTAGTAGAGATGGGGTTTCACCGTGTTGGCCAGGCTGGTCATGTGCCACATTTTCTTTGTCCAGTCTATCATTAATGGGCATTTAGGTTGATTCCATGTCTTTGCTATTGTGAATAGTACTGCAGTGAACATACATGTGGATATATCTTTATAATAGAATAACTTCTATTCCTTTGGGTATATACCTATTGATGGGATTGCTGGGTCAAATGGTATTTCTGCCTCTAGGTTTTTGAGGAATTGCCACACTGTACTCCAAAATGGTTGAACTAATATACACTCCCACCAACAGTGTAAAAGTGTTCCTTTCTCCCCACAACCTCACCAGTGTCTGTTGTTTTTTGACTTTTTAGTAATAGCCATTCTGACTGGTGTGAGTGGTATCTCATTGTGGTTTTGATTTGCATTTCTCCAATGATCAGTGATGTTGAGTTTTTTTTCATGTCTGTTGGCTGCCTGGATGTTTTCTATTGAGAAGTGTCTGTTCATGTCCTTTGCCCACTTTTTAATGGGGTTTTGTTTTTCATGTAAATTTCAACACTTTCCAACCATCCAATGAGGAGGGAAGAAAAAAGATGAGCAGAGGAACAGTTATGGAAAACAGGTTAAAAAAATATTTTAAAAAGTTATTGTTTGTCAGTGGTGTCCAATGTTATAGAGGTCAAGGAAAATGAGGATAGAAGGAAGACAACTAAGCTTAAGAGTTGAAAAGTTATGGCCGGTGGTTGCCAGGGACCAGAGGTGAGAGCAATAAGGAGTTGTTTAATGGGAAAAAAGTTTTAGTTTTGCAGAATGAAAAAGTTCTGGAAATGGATGGTGGTGATGATTACATGACAATATGAATCATCACATTGTCACTATAACATATTGGTATAGTTTATTAATATCATTGAGCTCTACACTTAAAATGGTTAAGATGGTAAGTTTTATAAGTATTTTACCACACACAAAAAATGGAAGTTATGCCATTTTCTTTGCAAAATCTATAACTTACTGTGTTTTATGTTGTTGTTGTTATTTTCATTTTAAGAGGTACATTAGGTTTTCTGCATGTGGAAAAGAAAATAAGCAGTTCTTCACATTGAATTTCCCAGAAGTTCCCAATGATCAATAGTTATTTAGACATATTTTCTCACCTGAGAAAATTTCCTTTTGAATCAATTTTCATGAAGATTTCTAATATATAAAAGAAAAAAACATAAATTCCTTATAAAATCCAGGTAATTATATCTTTTGTCCGCAGTTTTCTGGGGAACATAGATACCATATTCATCCCAGTCCCTAAATCTTACATTTCTATTCTAACTCTTTCATATTGAGGACAAAGAAATTGAAGCCCGGAGGCTGAATGATATGCAGATTACCCATGGTGCTGGCAGAAGGGGTGGGACAAGGACCCAGGTCTTCAGAGGCCCTGCTCCATGTGCTTTCTGCCATGTCATGCTCTTTCTGAAGTGAGTTCTTCTCACAAATAATTCTGTAAATTTGTGTAGGAGTCTTATATAGGAATTACATTAATAAAAGTCCCTTTTTAAAAAATTTCTTGTTTCAGAAAGAGGAAACAGGCTACTATATTTCAAATTAATTATGGTAGAATGTTACTCATTTCAACCAGTCTATAGTCTATAAACAACTGTAAGGCATAGTTATTATGCCATGCTCAGAAAGTATTCATAAATAGAGCTAATCTCTTAATTAGATATTATTAACAGAATTACTATATAATGTAAGCTATTATCATTTCTAATCCTAGAAAATTTTATGGGTTATCATCCCTAAACTACTTTTGCCTAAAAACCATTCGGAACACTGAAGAAGAAAAAAGGCAGCAATAAAGAGGTAGGAGTCACATGACTCTTTATTCTTTCTCACCTATTGTTCTTGCACTGACTTATTTCTTGGTGATTATAAAATTACTGATTTATTGGAGGTTCTTTAGCACCATAACAGCTTTGCTTTCTCCTATGAATTACTACGTCTTATTAAAAAGGAAAGAGTTCTTTCACCTTCTTGGATATAACCAATAACACTGACATTTGCCAGGGCCCAGGGGTGAGAGGAATAAGGAGTTGTTGTTTAATGGGCGTAAAATTTTAGTTTTGCAGAATGAAAAAGTTCTGGAAATGGATGGTGGTGATGATTACATGACAATATGTAATCATTCTCCTTAATCTCTTTGTAACATTGGACACCACTGACAATAACTTTTAAAAGTTTTTTTTAACCTCTCTATTTTTCACAACTACTCCTAAACTTTCTGCACAAGCTCACATTTTTCCTTCCCTCCTCACTGGATGGTTAAAAAACTTTGAAATTTACATGAAAAACACAACCCCACTAAGAAGTGGGCAAAGGACATTTGGATGTAGCCAATGCAGAATGACATTTCTTTGAGCAGGGTTAACCCAGTGCCTGAATATGAGCCAAATTTTTTTCTCATAATTAGATATTTTGCATTCATTTGGCTAGTACAGGTATTCCTTATTATCCTTGGGGTTCCAGGACCCCCATGGATATCAAAATCCATAGATGCTCAAGTCCCTGATATAAAATGGGATAGTATTTGCATGTAACCCACATGCATCCTCCCACTTACTTTTTTTTTTTTTTTTGAGATAGAGTCTCACTCCATCTCAAAAAAAAACCCAGGCTGGAGTGCTGTGGCGCTATCTCGGCTCACTGCAACCTCCGCCTCCTGGGTTTAAGCAATTTCCCTGCCTTTTCCTCCCTAGTAGCTGGGATTACAGTCATGTGCCACCAGATCCAGCCAATTTTTCTATTTTTAGTAGAGACAGGGTTTCGCCATGTTGGCCAAGCTGGTCTTGAACTTCTGACCTCAAGTAATCTGACTGCCTCAGCCTCCCAAAGTGCTGGGATTACAGGCATAAGCCACTGTGTCCAGCCCTTGCATATACTTTAAATCATCTCTAAATCACTGTAATACCTAATATAATGTAAATGCTATATAAATAGTTGTTATACTATACTGTTTTTTAATAATATTTTTATTGTTGTATTTTTATTGTTTTTTTTCCAAATATTTTTGATCCACAAGTGGTTGAATCCAAGGATGTGGAACCCACAGATAAGGAAGGCTGACAATACCCACACCTTCTAACTTTACTGTGGTAAATGAATGCTTTGTGGTGTGGGATGAGGGTGGCTCTGCAAGCATAATGAAACTCATCCCTCTGAGAATTCAGGCTTAACCTCTTAGTCAAATCATTGCTGACCATTTTTAAGACTTGGTTCAAACAAAACAATTGCACTTGGCAGTCTAGGGAGATAGGGAGTGAAATTGTTGCATTACAGAGTGAGAAAAGTCACCTTAAGCTGTAAATAAAGTATATACCACATTAAGAGAAGCTAAGAAAAAGCTTGCCCCTCCAAGTTGATGTTTTTTATCAAAAAGAATAAAAATTTTTTAAGTTATATACGATGAAAATTGGATTTACGTATCTGTCAAATATGGCAGGAAAGATAAATTACTAGCCTGCAATAACTAATAGAGTCACATCTTATTTAACGGCATGGAACATGTAACTTAACTGTGTGGGTCCTCACTGTGATGGGTTGGAATGTGGTATACATCTTCTAAATCTCAGTAATGTCCTTGCAAGGCTGTGTCATTCTGGTAGTTAGGGCCAAGTTTAGGGTATGAAAGTAAGACATTTCCTCAAGCACGATCAGGTAAGACAGCATAGAGCGTGACTTCCACAAAAAAAATATGTCTTTTTAAAAATTTTTTAAAAATAATGTGAATTAGGCTATAAATAGAAAACCAAATGATATTTTAATGGCCAAAACACAATAAAAGACTATCTCCTTGAAGGAAAAAAATGTGTTTTGAGTCAAAGAAAAATAATCAAAACTGAAATTTCAGACAATTTAGAAATTACTGAAGAGGTGGCTACAATATTTTTTTGTGAAAAAGATCAGAGGCAAAATCATAGCCATAAATACTTTCACTTTATGTCAGATAATGCTAGTTTAAACTTTTTTTTAACTATATAACAGTTGTACATATTTTGGAGATACATGTGATATTTTGATACCTATATACCATGTGTAATGATCAAATTAGGGTAACTGGGAATCCATCACCTCAAACATTTATCTTTTCTTTGTGTTGAGAATGTGGTAGTTCTCTTCTAGCTATTTAAAAATATATATTAAATTACTGTTAACTATAATTTCCCTACTCTACTATCAAATACTAGAACTTTTTTCTCTGTAACTGTATTTTTTAACCATTAACCAACTTCTCTTCATCCCGACAAAAAGTAACGTGCTAAGCATTTACCTCAAAAAATTAAGAAAAACAACTTTAAAATATAGTCACTAAATCTGTGTAACATCTAAGGCATGTCATTAAATAGAACACTCTGGATATTCTGTTTAATTAGGTACCCAGTAGGTCCTATTCAGCACTATATGTACTGAAATGGCATATGTCCAAAAAGCATTACACGAAGAGACCAAAACACAGAATTACAAACATGGTATGCCACAATTAATGTTTATTTTTTCTTTCTTTTTCAGGTGAAAATGCACGTCAGTTCCTGGATCATCTATAAATCGAAACAAGAAAAGGATGGGAAGCGGGTGACTGAAGGTCAGGGATGGGAATGCCATATATTTTACATTTTGTACTTTTCATAGCTTTTTTGATTTATACACGAATCTGTTATTTAGTCAAACATATAAATGTAAAAGTGGTCAGGGGAGCAGCTACACCTCGCAGCTCATTTTTCATTCCCTTTGAAGTCACATAAAGTTCCTCTTGGCCATAGGCTTTCCCTTCCTACCCCTCTTCCACTCACTCCACCTGAAAGCCAAGTTTTCTATCCCTTCCAGACTCCCCAGTCAATGGAGGAAGGCCTTAGGCCATGAGGTTAGCCCAGCCACCATTTTCTCTCATAACCTCACTTTCAGATTGGATAAGCCTCTATGTTCATAATGTCTATTTTCTCTTTTTCCTTTGATTCCCACCCACACTCTTTCTACTTAAAATCAGTACCATGTGCCTATCCAGGAGTATTCTTGAGTGAAATATATATAGTTTTCAGAGGCATTGACCTTTTGTCATTGACATTGACATCTTTCCTTTCTAAATATTTTAAATGTTTTTGAAATTATTTTAAAGAGTTTTGTGTAGTATTTAAGTCTACTTACGTCCATGGCTCCATGCTAATTATTTAAGGCCCATGAAAGTAACGCGGTAATCCGTGACTATCTGAAGTCATTTCGTAGGTATGTATAACCCTTTAAGATGGTTAAAAACTCAATCTACCAAAGAAAGAAAGAAATTCAGTGATACTGCAACTTATAAAAAGGGATATTTCCTGTATTTTGAATTTTAAGTCTTTTTGCTTAATTCCTTTACTTATATTGTGTATTCACACTATTTCATATTTGCTGCACACCTGAGCCTCTCTCAGCTTCAGGAGAAGTCATTTGCCCTAGCTACTGCCTCTCCAAAATTCTGCCCCCCAGCTTTAATTCCGACTGAATATGGTTCAGATATTGACATGTTGCCACCACTGCCTGGTTATTAAGAGAAGATGCCCTAAGGAGTGGGATAGCAATGTGACAATCTCAAAGTCTGGTTCTCCTGTAAAGACAATATAAAGGCAATATTCTTTCCTTACAAACATTTTGAATGAACAGTTCAGTGCAAATTGAGCTGAGTTCCCTGCGTGGTTTTATGTTTACAGCTGAAATAATTAGGAATCACCTTTCCCATAAGCCATCAAATAAATCTATCCTGCCTGGGATTTTCTTTTTTAAATTTCTGGGTACCATCTGTTTCAGTTTGGGTTGCTATAACAAAGTACAATAGATTGGGCGGCTTAAAACAATGCAAATTTATTTTCTCACCGTTCTAGAGTCTAGATCAAGGTGTGGGCAAATTTTGTTCCTACAGGGGCCTCTCTTTTAGGTTTGCATGTAGTTGCCTTCTTGCTGTGTCCTCATATGGCCTTTCTTCTGTGTGTACACTTGTCTGTGTCTTATTCCCCTCTTCTTACAAGGACAACAGTCAAATTGCATCAGGGCCCATACATGTGACCTCATTTTATCTTAACTACTGATTTAAAGGTCTTATTTCCAAATATGGTCACATTTTGAGGTCCTAGGTTTAGAATGCCAACATATGAAGTTAGGGGGAAGAAAGAATTCAGTCTATAAAGTTGACTAAAATATATTAGAGTCTGACTATAATATTGTCCTCTAGGATTATGTCATGAGATGTAATTAGGTGAAATTTTACTATGGGGTTCTTTTCATACTTTTGTAGTTAAGATTCCTTGGATTTTATGCATATAATTTCATTGACTTCAACACATAAAGCACAATTAGGCAGTGTTTCAGGGTACAATCTTTTGATAAATTATTTGCAAAAATAAATAAGAAGGTCCTAATAATTCTGCTGCCTGCATCCATGTTATTCTGCAGTGCTCTTCCAAATTGAGACTGGTCTTAGCCATATGACTGACCAGTTAGACATTAATAATGGAAACATAAGCAGAGGCTTTAAAATCACTTGTGAATTGGAGCCTGTCCTTTTGATCTTTGGGAATATTTTTGATGATGTGAATAAGCCCAGGATGCAGGATGATGAGAAACACAGGGCTTATCTCCCTAACCACAGCCAATTGCCAACCAAGCCCCAGAATCAGAGCCAACAGATGTGACCACACTTAAGCCAAGTGAGCCCAGCCAAGATCAGCAGAACACCACCCAGCTGAACTCAGCCCAAACTCCCAACTCATGGAATCATGAGCTAAATTAATGGTTGTTGTTTTAAAGCAACAAAGTTTTGAGGCAGTTTGTGTCACAACAAAACTGGAACAATACAATGAAAACCTCAGAACTAAGAATCTCAGGGCTTACTTATTTAAACACAAATGAATAGAATTAACATTTGCATGTTAAAGCATCAACAACAGAGTTGGTTAAAATCTTCAGAGATTAAAGAAAAGCCATTAAAAGTGAACTGATACATATTGAATAGGCTAAGTGATAGCCAAGATAGATTAGGGTATGCCACAGACAAAATGTTGGCAAAATGATGTCAGAATAACTCAAAAAAAGTGCCAGGTGCAGTGGTGCATGACTGTAGTCCCAGCTACTCTGGAGGCTGAGGCAGGAGGATTGTTGCTTGATCATGCCTGTGGATAGGACCACACTCCTGGGTAAAATAGCGAGACTCCCATCTCTAAAATAAAACTTAAAAAATATAGTTGTCCCTTGGTATCTGCAAGGAATTTGTTCCAGGACTCCACTCCTCAACCCCCCAACCCCACCCACCTCAGATACCAAAATCTGAGGATGCTTATTTCTCTGATATAAAATGGGGTAGTATTTGAATAAAACCCATGCACATCCTCCAGTGTATCTTAAAACTTCTCTAGATTTGTTATAATACCTAATATAAAGTAAATGCTATATAAATGGTTGTTGTACTGTATTGTTTTTATTAATATTATTTTTTATTGTTGTAATGTTATTTTTATTGGTTTTTTTCCCAAGTATTTTCAATCCAGGCTTGCCTGAATTTTTAGATGTGGAATCTGTGGATATGGAGGGCCAACTGTGTTAAGACAGATCTGGTCAAAATCACAGTTGCTGCAGTGAAACCTCACCCCATGTTATAGGATTCCCTTGTGAAATGGGGTAAACTATAACTAACTTGAGTGAAGACTAATATAATCCAGTGGTAGAAATCTGAATTATAGACTACTTAAAAGGCATATACTATAGCATTTTAAGTTATACAAATCAATGGCTAACAAAGTGTGGCCATGATAGGATTTTTGCTAAACCAAATAGAATCAACACATAAAATGATTTGCCATTGATTCATGAAGAGCATGTCAGTGAGGCACAAGAGTGCTAAAGAATACAAAAAGAAAATAAAAGAATACAAAATAAAACAAAAAAGAAAAGAATGAAAGAGAAAGAGTTGTCATTTCAGTAACATTGCTTGATCAGCAACATAACAAACAGCATGCAATTCACCTGGCAGAAGAGGAGAAAGATGAGTTTTCAAACACTGAAGGCTGTGAGATTTTTGCTGATGACTCAGCTTTCTGAGGCAGGCAATTCCCTATGCAAAGCCTAGCTCAGCAACTCTAAGGAGTGGCTAATGGTTCATTGCTAATTTGTGTCACCTACATAAATTAGTCTGTCTGCTCAGGTAGGAAAAGACATTGGCGCAAAGCCCAAATTGGAATTCAATAGCCAGATGTGGCAGGTCATGATGAGGGTCCCTGGGGATGCACTAAGAATGCAATGCCACCTGAGACTCCTCACCGTGAGAGATAAAAACTGGCAGAACAGAAGTTCAGTGACAAAAGAGCAGAAGTGAATGCATACAGTGAGGATGACTATATAATATATTGTCCAAACCAAGACAATTCTGGGAACAAAAATGGGTGTCATTAATAATTATGCTGATGCCACAGGCATGAACTGGAACTGTCCCTATTTTGAAGTCAAGAGTTCATGAACTCTTTATCATACATAAATATGTATCATAATCAAAGAGAATCTGAAAGGGAAATATTCCAAAAACATACAAGGAGATAAAGAGGAAGTAGGTAGAAGACTGTGACTTTGGGGAAAAAATGTCTTGGGTCACTCATTGGGGAAGCGGCAGCCCATACTCTCTATATCAAGGGAGATCTGTGGCTTCAAAAGATCCGGAAAACCAATCAACTGCCGCTGGAAGAAGAGATGCATTTGTAGTGGCTGGTGATTCACCGCTGAGATTCAACTGCTTATGAAACAAACAAGACTGAATAAACAGTGAATGGACACCTCTGCTATCAGGAACTCACTACTCACTTTCTTTCTTTCTTTCTTTCTTTTTTTGACACAGAGTTTCACTCTGTCGCCCAGGCTGGAGTGCAGTGGCGCGATCTCGACTCACTGCAACCTCCGTTTCCCTGGTTCAAGCAATTCTCCTGCCTCAGCTCCCCAAGTAGCTGGGATTACAGGGACCCACCACTATGCCCAGCTAATTTTTGTATTTTTAGTAGAGACGGCGTTTCACCTAAACACACACTTATCATTGTGGTAAGAGCTAGGAGGAAAATAAAAACAGAGACATAATAGACCATATCTATGGGTGGTGAGTAAAATGATGAATAGTTGATATGGAAAGGACTAAGAGAATGACTTTTGAGCTGAGACTCAGAAGGAGAACTGGTGATGCAAAGACTGTGGGGGAAGAAACATTTCAGACAGAAGAAACAGCTGGTACAATAAGTTCTACAGCAAGAACAAGCAATGTGGCTGGAATAAAGGGAAGGAGGGAGAGTGACAGAAGATGAGATTAGAGAGTTGTGGGCGTGGGTGCAAATAGTATACAAAATTCGGGGATTTTATTTGAGTGTACCAAAAAGTAATTAGAAATTCTTTGCAGAAGAGAGACATGATTCAATTTACCTTTTAAATATCCCAATTGCTCCCTGGAGAACATGTTGTAACCAGAAAAGAGAAGAATTTGAAGAACAGTTAATAGGCTGCTGCAATAGTCTGGCAGGGAGATGATTTGGATTAGTACAGATGGAGAGAAGGTATTTGATTTGGGCTATGTTTTTTATGATTGGGATCTGGAGCTTGTAAGAAAGAGACACAAAGAAAGGTGGCATTTACCCAGCCAAGTGGGAGGATGGTGCAATAAACAGAGAATGGAAATTGGGGAAAAAAGCAGGTTTACTTCTGCTTGCAAATATTAAACTTGAGATGGCCGTTAAACTGCCAAATGCAGAGGTCAAAACAGTAGTTGTATAAATGGCTCTGAATCTCAAGAGAAAGGCCAGAACTAGAGTTATAAATTTTTGAACCATTGAATGTAAATGTCACTTAAACCAAAGTACTAAGTGAGATTAGGTATGGGGAAAGAGAAAATAAAGAAAAGCTAATTGTGCAGCCCTTGTTTTAAAATTTAGAGCCTGCGTTGAAGGAATCAACACAGGCAACTAGAAAGGAGTAGCCAATTAGGTAGAAAGTAAACAGAAAACGTGGTGTCATAGAAGCCAAGAAAAAAACCAAGCATTTAGAAAAACAGGGCCATCAGCTACATATGCATGCTGCAGAGTGATTAAGAAGAACACATAGACACAATCTTTGAATTTTGCAATACAGGGATTAATAATGATATTGACAAGGTAAGTTTCAATAGCATGGTGGGGACAGATACTCTACTATAGTGGGTTGAAAGGTAAAGAATTAGAGACTATGACTTCAGGCACATATTTCTAAAGTTTTGCTGTGACTCCTATTCACTCCTATAGATTCATGTGAGATGAGTAATTGTGCTCATAGAATCTGGTCCTGGAGATTCATTTCTGTGGCTCTGGGTAACTTAGCAGAGAGGTGCCTCAGGAAGTCCAACTTAGCTCAACAGAAGAACACCAGTGACTGAGATCCAAAAGTTCTCTCCTTGCATCAAGACCACTTTTTGAATAAAAAGCATTCATGCTTACATTGTTATTTACATAAGGGGTTGACAAACTTGGCCCTGTGGGTCAAATGTGACTCATTACCTGTTTTGTAAATAAAGTTTTATTGATATACAGTTATGCTCATTAATGTGCATATTAGCTATGGTTGCTTTCATACTATGCTGGCAGAGGTGAGTACCTGCAACAGACTCTGTGGCTCACAGAGCTAAAAGTATTTACTCTTCAGTCCTTTACAGAAAAATTTTGCCGACTCTGAACTAGACAACAAGTCCTTAAAAACATGCAGTCTTTATAAATATACAATCCTTATAGATATCTTTGGATACAGTCCCTATAAACATGGAGAGCATTGCAGGGGCAAGGTCCTCTCCACTGGATCATTGGCCGTGGTGCATTCAGTTCAGCTATGCCCAGGTTGGATCAACAACTTTCTGGCAAAAAAAAAAAAAATAAGTACTTGAGGAATTGCATATGCTCTGCTACTTCTCATTTCTCTGCTTCTGCATTTTCCCCTCCTAAGTCCTATTTTATATCTGTATCACGCTAACTATAATGACCATGTCTAGGATCCCTTTGCCACATGAAAGGCAATGACTGAACCATTTCTTCCACATTGTATTTGGGCTTTAAAATGAAATAAGATGAGAAGTAAATTATTGGAGAATATATTTTAGATGTAGATATAGATGACATAGATTAGATGCAGACACAGATATAGATATAGATGGCACAGATATAGATGTAGCTATAGATAGAGATACAGATAGGTTTTCTAAACCAAAACTTAAAGTTCCACAAACAACAGGGCTTTGTGTAGGGATGTTGATGATAGCTGATAGAAAAATATATTTGACTGAGGTCCTAAGGCTCTGAATCTTGACTAGCTGACACTGTAGCTGGTAATATTGTGTAGGGAGGGAGCACTAGGCACAGAACATTCTCCAAGGAAATAAAATGCTCTATTATTAGTTAATTATATGAAATCTAAATACCAGTGTAAGCTACTGCCTTGGTAAACCGGATGCTGAAAGTTCAGGGGGGTTTGGTATTCAAATGACCATTTCTCACGTGTCCCCTTCAGGAGACAAACATACATAGCTAGCTAAAGTTGAGATCAAACTACCAGCTTTACTGGCAATAAATCGGGATAAAAGACTATTGCAAGGCCTTTTATTGTCACTCCCTGTGTCATCAGAGCCACAGTGCAGTAGCTATGCTCCCTGTTAATAAGACTCAAACAGGATCCAAGTACTCCTCATTTTCACTAATTGAATTTGCCTCACTCTCTCTATTGGAGGAAGAAATTGGATACAAGTTTCTCTGATACTGTTTCCTCCTGCAGAATGTAACAGCAGCCTCCATATGTAAATATAAGGATAGGCCTGTGATATATTCCCTAACACTGGGCTGGATGAGCTATGGGCATTATTTGTAATGGTTAGCTTTAGGCTTTAACTAAAATGAGGCTGAATGGCTTATTTCTCACCTCTCTAGAATCAGGTTCATCTAAGCAGTCCTTACCAGGCCCCCTCCTCTCTTATTACCCAGCTCTTCTAGGTCTTCCATGACCAGGAACTCTTTCCAAATAGAAGTGCACCCCAGCCCATCAGACAGGGAAGAAAAAATAAAGAGAAAAGAGGCTCCAATGATGTCATCCAGTCCTGAGAGAGAGATTTTCCTCTACCCACCAAGACCCACTCATTTTATGATGAAGACATATATTGGGGCACTTTTTTGTTGCCTTTGGAAAGAGAGATTAGGGCATGTACCCTTGACTTCTACCTAGAGGTTATAAAATGCCTCAGACAGAAAGTATATCATGATGACTGAGAAAAACATATTTTTTATTCTGATTGAGAAGAATTTAAGTAGAAATCTAAAAGGAGACAAGATATGCTATTACAATAGGGGAAATATCAGAACCTTACTTCTAATGTTAAACACAAAAGATTAACAGCAGATGAGTTTCTTTGAATTGAAAAAAAAAAAACATAGTTGAATGTACAAAAAATCTACATGTATTTTAGCAGATATACCAGTGATACCAGTGTGTACAATATAGGTTAGGGGAGAAAGTCAAGGTGAACTTGAGACTTAGCAAAGAAGGTCAATTTTACCTTGTAAATTTCCCCGAGACCTGGTGGTATAGAGTTCATTATGAAGACAGTGATCAAAACGTGTATCTTGTTCAAAAGAAATCAATCAAGTACAAATGCAAGCAAAATAAAATTACAGTTTAAAGTATTTGTAACGGAATGTATACAAATGTGAGGATAGCAATGCCTAGAAACCATTTGGGTGCAGAAAAAAAAAGAGAGAATTGCAGGCAAGCTATCACAGTGGGAGTGTTCTCTAGGGTGTGTTGCTGCATGAGTACATATTTAATGCATTTCTGAAGTGGACAGCAAAATTGGACTTGAGTTTTGTCAGAGACATAGTCACCTGTTGAGGGTGACCATATTCTCCTACCTTCATGAATCATAAAATAACATCTACTCCAGGAAAGGACAGCAGGTCAGTACAACTTTTATCTCTTCTCCCAACCCCTTATTCACTTTCTTATATAGGAAGACGAATGAGCTATCCAACCGGTATAAATTTAAAAGAATCTGGCAATTAATTTACTTTTCTGATTGGAGCAAGATAATGATATAAATGTCAGTTGACATTTATTGGTTTTATCTCTTTGACCCCTTTCTCAGGGCTTGATATAGATGAGATAGTGTTTTCTCTTCTGGATGGATAATTTTCTGTCTGAATAGGAATTCCATCTAGATGTTGTAGCTGTAACAACAAGAATATCGTAGTGACTACAAATTATCTGCCTTAGAGACTCTTCTTCCCATGAGACGTCCCACAATCCAAATTTATGGAATGGGTCTCAGAAAGCACAATAGTGGTTGCAAGTCCAAACCACCTGCTCCAGTCCAGATCTAGTAATAATAAAGTGAAACTATGAACCTCATATGTCTGTCATTTGTGTCTATTTCTGTCTTGGACCCCTATAATCCTAATAATGGATACATGAGTTATTTCTATTTTAGACTTTTTTAGATAATCCAGAACACAACTCTATTTAAAAATATTATTTTCAGAGCTCTAGGCACACAGCTCACCTTGGTCTTAAGTTGCCTATCTTTTTGGGAGATCTAAATCCTACATCCTTTATAATCTAGCTTAGATGCTGGATTATATCTTTGACAAATATAGCCAACCATAAGTTGAATTTTCTCCAAATTTTAAATTCCTTAGAGAAGGAAGAAATGAATCATAAATTTCGTTGTACTTCATCATCTTTACTTTCAAACCTTTTTGTTTCTATCTCTGTCAGCCAAGCTAGGAGCCTTGGAGTCATTCTAGCCTCCTGCCTCCCATCCCTGCTCCTCCATATTTTGGATGACAATAAGTTGGATAACATTTGTCCTAGCCTATTCCAGTCAATGCAATGCCCATTGTCCTAGCATAAGTATTAAATGCCAACTTTTACTCTCAAAAGTACCCTTTTTAAAAGGTAAATTGTATGTTCACCCTAAACCCATATCCAACCTTGCCTTCTTCCTATGTCTTAAACTGAGGTCCCCTTTACCCCCGTCCTTAAAATATAAGTCCTAGCTCAGACTTTCATCAGTCTCATTACTGTAACAGCCTTCTAATTACTCTTTTAGAGGCAAGACTTCAATTCTGTCTTCCACAGCTGCCAGAGTAGTCAGTCTAAAACTCAAATGCGTTCATATCATTGCCTTATTCAAAACCCTTCTACAGCTCCCCATAGATGAACCCTAACTGCAATGTCTGGTTTTTTCTTACATTTAATATTCTATCAATTTCTTTTTATAAGTCAAATATTTGTTACACCAAAATGCAAGTGTTTACGCACTGCATGCTTTTGGTCTTTGCCCAGACTGTCTCCTTTACCTGAAATGCCCTTTCCTCCCATTGCATCTTTCCCCACATATCTGGTTAACTGCTGTTTATCCTTTAGGACTCAGCACAAATATCATCTCATACTAGACACCTTCCCTCACCACCCATGACAACTCCCCTGGTTTGGATGGCAGGACCTTCCTCTATGTCACCATAATAACTTGGGTTCATCTCTCTTGAATTTAGAGTACAGTATTTCTATGGTTTACATGTTTGTTTCTCTCCTCAAACTAGGAGATCTTTAAGAATAAACAACCACTTATTCTTGATTTGGTAGATCATGGCCCCAACACAATGCCAGTTTATAGTAGGTGATCCATAAATATTTTTTACAATATTTATCAAAAAACATTTTAAATATACAGAGAAAAATAATACTGTAAGTCCCTACACAGCTGCCACTTGGATTCTATCACTACCATTTTCCAAAACTGTTTTATCACATATTTATTCATTCCTCTAATCATTCATCAATCCATCTTGTTTTTAATACACTTCAAAGTAAATTGAAGACATTGATACATTTCCCTCTAAATCTTTCAGCATGCATATTAACTAAAGTTCATTAGTTGCTCATACTTTTTTCTTTTGATGTAAGATTTGCGTACAATGAAATGCATAAATCTTAAGTGTACATTTCCTAGGTTTTGACAAATATAGATGTATAAGTAAACTATTCATTCTTGATTTGTGTTTGCATCTTTATCAAACAACAGTTGACTATAATTGTGTAGATTGATTTCTGAGCTATTTCATTACATTGATCTGTCTGTTCTTTCACCAATATCATCTTGATTACTATACCTTCATAGCAACTCTTGAAATTGGTCATTTCTGTCTGTTACCATTTTCTTTCAGACTAAAGAACTTCTGTCAACACGTGTTCTAATCCAGGTCTACAGTAGAAAATTCTCTTAGTTTTCTTTTATCTAAAAATGTCTTCATTTTGCATTTATTCTTAAAGGATTTTTTTATTTCTGTATACAGAATTCCAGGTTAATAGTTTTCTTATTCAGCACTTTGAGCATTTTGTTCTGATGTATTCTGGCCTCCACTTTTTTCTAAGAAGAGGTCAGCAATTATTTGAATGGTCATTCTCCATTATATAAAGTGTCAGTTTGGGGAGCCACATTCATTATTTTCTCTTAATCTTAGGTTTTCTACAATTTGATTTTGGTTTTCCTAGGTATGGTTTTCTTTATATATTTCTTGGTTAGGTTTTTCTACGTTTTTTTAAATTTGTAAATTTATGACTTTTACCAAAGTAAAAATTTTGGTCATTATTTATGCTCCATTCACTCTCTCTTCTGTTTCTAAGACTTGAGTTCCACTTACGATTAATATTTTCATGTTTTGCCACATGTCTCAAAGCCTCTGTTAATTTTTAAAAATACTTTTTCTGCTCTTTAGATTCAATAATTTCTATTAATCTGTCCTCAAGTTCATTGACTCTTTCTCCTGTCACCTCCTTTTTTTTAGGTTAAGCCCATTCAAGTACATTTTTTAAATTTAAATATTGAACTTTTGAGTTCTAGCATTTTCATTTCATTCTTTGCTTTTCTCTTTACTCATCTACTCCAATTTACTTTTTTAAATTTGTTATGAGCCTATCCTTGTCCTGGAGCATCATAATACCTGCTTTAAAACTCTTGCTTGCTAATCCCAACGTTTGGTTTATCTTGAAGTTGGTCTTCATTTACTTTCTTTTCTTTTGAGAATAAATCAAATTTTTCTAATTTTTCTGTGTTAAGTAATTTTACATTGTAGTTTGCTGGATTCTGTCTTATTCCTCAAAGAGTGTTTTTGTTGTTGAGTTTGTTTATGTTAGTAGATAATTAGCATAATATGCCTCAAAAACATTGAACTCTATTTCTTTGTTGGCTTTTTTGTTTGTTGTTGTTGTCTTTCCATGTTTGCTTTTGAAGCAGGGTCTCACTCTGTTGTTCAGGCCCAGGCTGGAGTGCAACGGCAGAATCTTGGCTCACTGCAACCTCCACCTCCTAGGTTCAAGCAATTCTCATGCCACAGCCTCCCAAGTAGCTGGGATTGCAGGCATGTGCCACCATGCCTGGCTGTTTTTTATATTTTTATTAGAGAGAGGGTTTCACCATGTTGGCCAGGCTAGTCTAAACTCTTGACCTCAAGTGATCCACCCACCTCAGCCTCCCAAAGTGCTGGGATTAGAGGCGTGAGCCACTGCATCCAGCGTTAATGGACTGTTTTAATCTACTCCTCAAGTAGGCTCCTTGGAATCCGCCCAGATATTCATGTTTCTGGGTTTAGGCAGAGAGTTGAGATGCCTTTATGGACAACAATTAGCCTCCTTCTCTCTGGTTTCATCACTTTCCAGAAGCTGTATTTTCTAGAACTCTGTTCTTTGATTCTTCAGACCAAAAATAATTCAGATTTTCTATCACAGTTTTATTATCCTACATCTATATTGGACAAACTGGGGCCTTCATTCAATATATAAACCTTGAACATGGAACTAATTTAGTGTCTTTCCCTTCTCCTAAGTGTTGACTCCCCTCCAGAATCTGTCTGCGTTGTGTTGCTTGCTAGTACCTTTGGCCAATTTTTCATTTTGTTTTGGTTTTGTCTAGAATTTATAGTTGTTATCTACAGAAGGGTCAGAAAAAGGTTACTCAGACATTATTAGAAGCAAATCTTCACAATTCATAAATATTTATTCTTATTCTGTTACCTCAAAGACAGGGATCTTTATCTCTTTATTTACTGGTATATCACAAGTGCCAAAAATTGTGTATAGCATATTTTAAGTGCTCAATAAACATTTGTTGAATAAATAAACAGATGAATGGTTATTATTGCAATGTCTTATATACAAAAGTCTACTTTTTTCATAGAAAAACTACACTACATAGAATCATAACCCATAATCTCTTATTAAAAGTAACAACTGTTGACAATTTTTCATATTTGCTTTGAATATGATTTTAAGTTAAAGAGTCATGAAATTAGAAATAAAGTAAAAGACCCCTTAATCTCTTAATTTTTCACCCTAACTTTGAGCTCCAGTGTATATATCTTTGTATTTCAATTATAGAGAATTCATTAATCTTTTCAATTTCCCAAAAGGAAGAACAAAAACTATAATAAGTAATTCTTCTTTAAAAAGTTAGGAAAATGACATATTTAACACAACAAAACTTTATAGCAAGTTTTCTCAGCACTAATATATGCCATAAATCACCAAGGGTAGCCAATAGTGCATTACTTCCCAAACACCTCTAACCTAGAACACTTGTCCTAGAACACCTCATAAGACTACTGGTCCTTGAAACTCACTTGGCAGAAAACTAATATGAAATTGTCCTTAATTTCTTGTTTTTTGTTTTTTTGTTTTCTTGTTTCTTTCTTTCTTTCTTTTTTTTTTTTTTTTTTTTTTTTTGAGACAGAGTCTTGCCCTGTCCCAGGCTGGAGTGCAGTAGCGTGATCTCGGCTCACTGCAACCTCCGCCTCCCAGGTTCAGACAATTCTCCTGCCTCCACCTCCTAAGTAGCTACAGGTGTGCACCACCACGCCCAGCTAATTTTTTTGTATTTTTAGTGGAGAAGAGGTTTCACCATGTTGGCCAGGATGATCTTGATCTCCTGACCTCGTGATCCATCTGCCTCAACTTCCCAAAGAGCTGGGATTACAGGTGTGAGCCCCTGCGCCCAGCAGAAATTGTCCCTTATTTCCGATGCAAAAACTTAGGCATTAAAAGGTATCCTCTGATAGATTAATCAGCCCGGTATCTCTTTAGTTCTCCCAATGGCATACTCTCTCCTTCTCCATTGAGATTTCATTTCTACCTTTTCATTACATTTGCCTTAAGTAAAGTCACCCATCATCCTCAGTTATTTACATGTCGATCCAAGCATAAAAGAGACTAAAACAGCAGAGCAGAGTGAAGCAGCAATTAAGAACCTGGAGATATAAAAGGCAATTGCTTTCAAGAGGATTCACCCGGCACACAGAACTTTCTTTCATGATTAAATTCTTTTTGAAATCCTAAATCAAAGGTGTAGCCTATCAGAGAGCTAGGAAATCCATAACCAAAAAAAAAAAGTGCCATTGATGAGAGCCATTTCGGAATTATACTGAGTGCTTTCTGTCAGCATTTGCTACCTAAGCACGTGTGGGAAACTGCAATACATGCTGAGCATTTTCTTTATATACAAAATTCTACAATAAAGTGCCCAGTGACAGAGAAAAAAAGAAAGAAAGCACAACTGGCAAAGTCAAAGCAAGCAGAATTAATGTCTCCAAACCACAGCCCAGGTATCTCTAGAGCCCTGAGGGGATTGGCTGGAAACTATAGCTTTCATTCAGTGCTTTCAGAACTCTATTAATTTTTTTCTGCTTGGCTGAATCAGGACTATATAAGGGACAGGCAAGGGGCAGGACAAATCCATTTCTAAAACTCTTCAATCAAATCCTGAATAGGCACCAGTAATATTCAAAAAGTAACAACCATGAGTAATAAGTGTCCTTGGAAAGCCAGAAGCATTTTCTAATCAAAGACCAAAAAGTCCCAAACTGGGTACACCACGTAGAGTCAATTAATCAGCGATGCGGGTTCTGCTGATACAGCTTCCATTTTGTGGTATTTCCATTTTTCATTTTCACTCTGAAGCAACTGACGTCAAAAGCAATTTAGAAGATGGTAGAAGAGAGTGAGGGTCAGAGGGATGTGTCCTTAGGTCTTTTCTAGTTGGGCAGACACGCACACACAAAATGGGTTGATTAAAAGAGAAGTAAGGCCGTTTAAGGCCGTTTAAGTGGAGACCCAGAAGTCCACCTTGTACCATCAGGGCAATCAGGTGAAAATCAATCCCCTACACTGACTACAAGGGTTGCCCTGAATTAAGTATTTATCTTTCTTTTTAAAAAACTGAAAATAATAATTTTCTGATGACAACAGAAATGTTTGCCCATGAATGTAATCAGACCTAACAGGGAGGTATAATTAAGGAAGCAAAAATCACCCCAATTATGCATATATCATGTGTTTATTAGTACTGTTAACACCTTGACTTATACCCATGTAGATTTCCATGATACATAAATCACACATTTTTTAAATGTTATAAAAATGGATTCCTTCTTTGCTTGCTGTTTAATAACTTTATTCCACTTGACTACATATCATGATCACTTTTCTGTATCAGTAAAGTGATTATCATCATTTTGAATAGCTACATCATAATTTTGAATAGCTTCATCATCATTTTGAATAGCTACAAAGTTTTTCATTAATCGGATGCATCACATTTCATTTATCAAAGTCCATTTCTGGATATTTAATGTATCTCTATTAAAAACAATGCATTATAAACATACTGGCTTATACATCCTTGCATACTTATTCATTGGGTGGGGGAAAATCTAGATGTACAACTTCTGAGTCAAAAAAGCATATATATCTAAAACTTTTATGTATTTGGCTAGATTGCACTCTAGGGAAGAAAAAAGTTGTATCAGTTTATACTCCCTCCCAATGGTGCATGTGAATCAATACTTAGCTTCAGTACTTGAGATCTGAGATCCTTCTTTCCAGAATTGGGTGGTAGGGTTTTATCCATGCTAATAGAGTCCTATCTCCCTGAAGGCAGAGTCAGCCTGATTCATCTCTGTACTCCCCAAAGCACTGAGAATGCCATTGTTTCCACAGTGGCTGCTTAATAAATGTTCTGATAAAAGGCAAAGTTTTATCAGGACCTCTGAGCCCCATAGTGTCTGCCTGCCCCCATTTCCTTTCCAACTTCCTCTACCACTTTTCTCCTGTGTATCCTGATCCAGCCAACTGATACCCTTGTTTTTCCCCCAACACATTAAGCGTACTCCCACCAGAGCTTTTGCATCTTTTGCTTCTTTCTGGAACTTTACTTCCGCTGATATCTACATGGCTTGTACCAAGGTCACATTATCAGCAAGGACTTCCTATTTCAAACTGCAACCTTCTCGTCATTCTCGTCATTCTCCATGCTCCTTCTATTATATATATATATAAAATAAATTATACATATAATGTTATATATAATATATATAACAAAACAAAACAAACTATATATTATATATACTATATTATATATTATATATTGTTTATATAATATATAAATATATATTATAATTATATTAATACATATATATTATATTATATACTATAATATTATATATGAGTATATATAATATAATATATTATAATAATTATATTATATTATATATAGTATATATAGTATATGTAATATATAGTTTGTTTTGTTTTGTTTTGTTTTTTGAGATGGAGTCTCACTCTGTCTCCCAGGCTGGAGTGCAGTGGTGCGATCTTGGCTCATTGCAACCTCCACCTCCTGGGTTCAAGTATTTTTAGTAGAGACAGAGTTTGCCATGTTGACCAGGCTGGTCTCAAACTCCTGAACTCAGTTGATCCTCCCGCTTCAGCCTCCCAAAGTGCTGGGATTACAGGCATGAGCCACCACACCTGGCCCTATGATATATATTTTTTCATCATTACCTTTATTATTATGTAACACTATATATTTTATCTGTTTATCTTATTTTCAGCTTCCACTAACCAGAGCAGGAATTTTTGTCTGTTTTATTACTATATTCCCAGCACCTAGAAGAGGTGCTTAGTAAATATATGTGAAAATAAGAAACTAATTTATTAAAATAAAGAATGAAGAAAGAAAGTTCATTCTTCATGAATTTAAAGAAAATAAAGAATAAAGAATGAAGAAAGAAAGTAGATGAACTCAATAAAACTAATATATAGACTTATGTTACATTATCAGAAGTGTACAGGCATTCAATATGTATTTGAAGTTGGAAGTGAGAGAATACAAGTAACCTTGAAAAGTTTACCATCCACTTGGGGATGTAAAACACATGTAATACTTTCATAAACTCTATAGTGCAAAGTAAAAATAAATTATAAAGTCAAAATTCATATAATGTCAATATTGAGGAGGTACAATAAGAGCCACAATTGACAAATAGAAAAGGTGGTTTAGAAAAGAAGGGAAATGGTTCTAAAAGGAGGTAAAGATGTGAATGTGTGAGCAGCTGTGTTCATTGCATGGAAGAGCAAGTGAAGAGAACTTTTTCATTTACTCGTAAACATCAGTTAAGCATAGTTTTATATTCAAGACATTCAGCTGGAACAGGGAAACAAGACACAAACCCTGCTCTCAGGGAGTCCACAACCCAGGTGAGGGGAAATGTGTTAATTACCATTGTGATACCGCTGGGATCCTAACCCAGGTGAGTAGGTGAGTGAGGAAGGAGGCATTACTACGAAAGGCAGTTTATGAGCTAAGTTTTGAAGGTCATATCAAATAAGAATTAACCAGAAAATACACAAGGAATGCTTACAAGGACAGTGTGGTGCTCACGGAACAGCTGGCAGGGAAGTCCATCTGAAGCTGAAAGGCCCGACACACCAGTAGTAAGACATGCTGGAGAAGTGAGCATGTGCAGGGATGGGACAGCTTGCTTCCTGGATTTGTCTGAACCTTGGAGCCAACGGACTCCGTGGAAGGAATTGAGAAGAGCAGCCATGCCGGGAGCGGTGGCTCTCGCCTGTAATCCCAGCATTTTGGGAGGCTGAGGCAGGCGGATCACGAGGTCAGGAGATTGAGACCATCCTGGCTAACATGGTGAAATGCCATCTCTACTAAAAATACAAAAAATCAGCTGGGTGTGGTGGTGGGTGCCTGTAGTTCCAGCTACTCGGGAGACTGAGGTGAAGCTTGCAGTGAGCTGAGATTGCGCCACTGCACTCCAGTCTGGGCGACAGAGCGAGACTCCGTATCAAACAAACAAACAAACAAAAAAAAAAAAAAAAAAAAAAAAAAAAAAAGTTGGTCATTCCCATCATCTAACCAGAAGTGCAATTTCATATAGAACACACTAAAAAAGAATAAGAATCTGCTTAATAGTACCTGAAGCCTCTGCCAGAACTATGGAACTAAAGTAAAAGATGAAAGGTGAAATTCAGCCTTTAGCTCTCAGCAGGGGTGCAACAGTGGGTGCCCCAGGTGACAGAGGCGGCCAACAGCAGAGGGCACTGCGTTAGGAAGGTGATCCCAGCTGCTCCCTCTAGAAAAGTCAGGAAGCATTGTGGACAGAAATCAGAAGATACAGTGTGGAATTTGGCTTATTTTCAGGTCAATTCCTTTCCACTTACAGTTCCATCTGTTAAGTGATTCACAGACTATCTGATCAAAATTGACTTTTATTGAATAAGGAAATAAATATGTGACAAACTACAAAAGCCTTCCTACTTTGTATCATTTATCATTTTTTTTCTCTATTGCAACAAATGGGGTGGGGACAATATGAAAAACAACTGGCCTCTAGACTGAGCATATGTACTACGCACTAAGAAAAATGTTTCATAACAGCAATGTATCTGCATGCCTGAATCACCTGGAGAACTTTTCAAATGTACTGATGCCTGGTGGGCGGACCACCTGTGGATCACCTGAGGTCAGGAGTTGAAGAATAGCCTGGCCATTATGGTGAAACCCCATATCTACTAAAAATACAAATAGGCCAGGTATGGTGGCGGGCACCTGTAGTTCCAGCCACTAGGGAGGCTGAGACAGGAAAATCGCTTGAACCCAGGAGGTGGAGGTTGCAGTGAGCCGAGATTGCACCATTGCACTCCAGCCTGGGCAACAAAAGCAAAACTCCATCTCAAAAATAGAAAAGAAAGAAAAAGAAAAATGTATAAAAAAGTACTGATGCCTGGGTACTACCCCGAGAAACTCTGATTTAGTGGGCTCGGGGTGGTACCTGGGAATCAGTAATTATAATTTACCTATTAAATGTCCTAAGAAATCTAATGATAAAAATCAACTTCGACAGTGTATAGCAAAGAATTTCCCAAATTTATTTCACCATGAGTTCGTTTTCTTTTGCAGATCACTTATTAACATCTAACAAATACAAATCGTCAGCCAAATACAATTTGAGAAGTGCTAGTCTTTCTTTTTAAAAAAATAAATATTCATGAAAATTGTGTACATTTATCACTGTTCCATATTAACCATCAATCATATTTAAATGAAACCTGAGGAAGAACACTGAACTTCCATTTATCCTCCTCGTTAGGTATAATTGTTTTCAGACAGGTGTTAAGCAAATAAACAAGAATGAACATTTCTCTTTTCTACCAGAGACTATGAAACAGAATTAAAAGTTCACTACCCCACGCCTGTCTTTTGCTCACCCAGTTGAGCTACAATAGATCCTGCTTCAGGATAGCAAATACTTCCTCAAAGCAAATGTCTTAATAATTTACAACTCCCCTTCATTTTTTTCATGACCTATGGCACAGCTTCATGATTCACAAAACAACTAGCCCACATAAGTCACTTAATAAATATTAAATAAGCCCTTTGGAGGCAATGCATGGTAGCGAAAATAGCATATTCTCTTGCAAGAGCCAGGTCTGAGTTTAAATCACATTTCCACTACTTATTAACTTTGTATCCTAGGGCAAATTTACCTCTCTGATCCTGAGTTTGACTAATAAAGTGAAGATACCCAAAATATCTAATTTTCAGGCTTGTTGGGAGATTAAAATGTATGTATGTAAACTGCCTCACAAATAAGGTGCCCAATAAATTGTTGTTTGAATGAATGGTTTCTAAAGTAATGACATGGTTATTTTTTAATCAGAAACTGCTTTAAAATTTTTGCAGAGTATCATGTCAGACAAGGTTTAAAATAAAGTTTTGTCCTCTACTCCCAGGTCATTTTTGAAATAGTTGTACATGCTGCAGGAAAGTCAAACAAGCCATCAGAAGTTCCCATAGCTATGCCACAATAGCCCTCTAGTATAGCTGACGTCATAGACATAATCATAAATCCTTAATTTTCTGTTCCTGAGCAGATATTAACAATGAGTTTCTTTATGTTTCGGTTTATACAAGCATATTAATGCCAAGGATACGTGTATGCTGACAGATATAGGCGGCTAAATGGCAGGGGTTATTGATGAAAACAAACATATAAATATGGCTGCTCTCAGAAAATTCTTTCATGCAAGAATATTGAAAGATCTAAGAATTGGGGAAACCACTGCAATTATCTGTTTCAACTCAGATCTAATACCCAAAATTGTCCAATTCCAGAAGCTCATTTCTTTGTGTAGATAACAATGTTATTTCATTCATGTTCTTAGAAATCAATTGTAAAGTGACCTGTGGTGTAAATTTAATGGGTAAGGAGTCCTATCTCACAAGATAATTTACAGTACTACTTATTAAAGACTTTGACTGTGACTGCTCACCTTTCAAAATGGATTCCTGTTGTATGCCACTTTAGAGGGGTATTTCAAAGAGACGATTTTCCTTGTCTCTTATTCAAAGTTCCCTGATGCTGAAGAACCTTTCAATTGCTTCCCTTTGGGTTAGAAGTAACAGCTGAAAATTCTTGATGTGACCTTGAGGGCCAGCTTGCTTCCCTTACTGACTTAAATGCTTGCCACCAGCCCTCCCCTCACCCCCAAGTCTCCATACTCCAGTCATATTAAACTATTCTATCCTCAAATTCTCCTGACTGCCTGAAGCCCCTATAACCTTCCCTAGGAACGTTCTATCTACCCCTCCCCAAACCTAACTAGCATTTATTCAACTTCCCTTGATCTCGTTCCCACTCCCAGCTGAGTTATATATCCCATATTAGTGACTCTGATGATAATACCTTTATAATACTCACCATCACTTACTCCAGACCTACTTTCCTTTATAAACTGTGAGCTTCTGAGGGCTGGGACTGTCCCTGTCTAGTTCAACACTACCAGCAGCACCAATACAATTTATTTCTTTTGTTATTTGTTGCTGTTGTTGTTGAGATGGAATCTCACTCTGTCGCCCAGGCTGGAGTGCAGTGATGTGATCTTGGCTCAGTGCAACCTCCGCCTCCCAGGTTCAACTTATTCTCCTGCTTCAGCATCCTCAGTAGCTGGGACTAGAGGCAGGTGCCACCATATCTGGCTAATTTTTGTATTTTTAGTAGAGATGGGGCTTCGCCATGTTGGCCAGGCTGGTCTTGAACTCCTGACCTCAGGTAATCATCCTGCCTCAGCCTCCCAAAGTGCTGGGATTACAATTGTGAGCCATCGCACCCAGCATATTTCTAATACATAACTGAACATGGTGAACAAATAATAATTTCGGGAAGAAGTTGAGCTTTTCATCGGCATTCACTTTTTTTCCATCTTGTTATTTACCTCAAAAAAGGAAAAGCAGAAGAAAGAATGTGCTACCTGTGGCATTTTCTTATGTGAGCTGAATCTTAATCTGAGTAATTTCACAGGCATCAGTCAGAGCTTTTTACTTCAAGTGACTGCTGCAAGAAAAGCTTTAATTTTTAATATTCTACTTCTCCAAATAATAAGAAACATAATCAGCATTTCATGTTTGTTCATTAAAAATATATGTCATGTGTAATTATTAAACCATCGTAATAGAGACTGAAAATAATTTATTAAGTAAACACAATTTAAGTGACTTACCTTCCATACTTTTTAATTAAAATAAGCCTGCTTTTATACCTCAGCTGTCAGTTAATCCTTTTGCTA
>NW_016808908.1:1726981-1756688 GCF_001698545.2 Rhinopithecus bieti | reverse complement strand
TATTAAGTAAACACAGTTTAAGTGACTTACCTTCCATACTTTTTAATTAAAATAAGCCTGCTTTTATACCTCAGCTGTCAGTTAATCCTTTTGCTAATTTTCCTCTGCAAATCTGCTTTACCCCCTTGTTATACTTTGAATGAACCAAATGCATACAAATAAAACAAACTTTTATAATTCAGAGATTTAAAAGTGCAATTGATACAAGACTGTTTTACTTATCTCAGTTGTTGCTTGATAAAACTAGGTTTAACACAGGGGCAAATAACATTAGATTGAGAATATCTACAATTGAAAGTCTTAGGAGGTGATACTACTTTTTCATGTCTTATTTCATTTCAGAACTTACGATTTACTTTGTTCTTGATGTGTGTATACAGCCAAAACTATTCTCACCTTTCTCTTCCATGATGACTCTCATTCACTAGCTCGTAAATGCAAAAAGAATAAAGTGGTGGTAGAGTAAAAAGATGAGAGATAGCTTTGAAAAAACTAAGAAGTAGGTTTAAGGTGAGAGAGAGAGTGTGTGTGTGTGTGCGTGTGTGTGTGTGTGTCTAAGGCATGATCCAGAGTGGAAATAACTGAACCATGAGTGATAACTGAGAGGATAAACACAACCACATATGCACAACCCCTCTGAGGAATAAGAAGTAGATGGCAGACATGAAGTGTCTCATCAACGAGCTCCCAGTCCGGCCCACCAAGTAGACTTAAAGACCCAGGAAAAACAAGTTGCTCCCTGGAAAGGAGCAGTTGTGAAAGAGTTAAGCTAGAGACGAGTCAGCATTCACTTTATCCTCTTTGGTCCTTTTCATTCCAATTCAGACAGAATTTGGGAATGGCTGATTCATTATGTTTTTGAAAAAAGAAACATCCTCCAAATTAAAAGAAATCTTTTTTTAGTCCATCCCTCTCCTGAGACTTTAATCTTAATAGAAAACATTGTCAATTTTTTTTTCTACAGCCAGCCCCTTTAAGATGTTTCTGAAAATCTACATTTTAAAATTAGTTTATTTTAAAAATAAACTTTACATAAATATCACTGCTTTATGAACTGTGGAAAGTCTCCTACTCTTTGACATGAAGCATTATTTATCTTAGGCAATGAAATGTAAAGCTATTTTTTCAGACATTGATTAGTTCTCATTTTGAACCCATTTACATTTAAACCAGTTCAGTTTGTGGGTTGTTCATTAATTCAGTGAAAGAAAGGAGGAAGGGATAGGAAGGAAGGAAGGAAGGAAGGAAGGAAGGAAGGAAGGAAGGAAGGAAGGAAGAAGGAAGGAAGGAAGATTATTTAGGTAACATATGTAGAAAAACTGGAGTGTTTCCTGTATATCCACAGATCAGACAGTTATTCCCAAGAAATATCAAATATTTTCCTTGGGTTATAGAATAGTGATGCTTTCATCTAAATCCTCAGCATGATCACAGGAAAACTACAGAAAAGTCTGGAGGGACTCTGTAGGCTGAGTATTTAGAAGTCACTAACTTCAGAGGGTGGACTTCTTTCTACATATCATTAGCCAGTTGCTAGAATAAAGAAACTTACAGTTGCTTACATATGGCTAATAAGTCCTATGATCAAGATTTAGCAAGGAAATTTAAAACATACTACTGAAAGAACAGAGAAGTTCATTCTAATGGGAAAACTTGCTACTTGGAAGGCTGCAAGATCATGACTCCTTAGGGGAGATTTAGAGATGAGTCACTTGGTCTAACGCATCCACATTTAAGCATAAGTACATTAAAGGGTTCATATCGCATCTAAATCTTCCTCAGGAGAAAATCCTTGAAGTTGGAGCACTTGGTATATCTGTCTGTTAATTATGTTGGTATACAGAGCAGAAGTTGAGTTGAAAAAAGAAAACCATTATTATTTCAAGAAAAAAAAAGCCATTATTCTTTCAGGTGTTGAGACCACTGAATACCAACCACAAAGTTATAGAAAGAAGTTTTGTAAAGATGTGAATCGCATTACATCAAAGCCCAATAATCAAGGCTATTAGAAAAACTAGGAAATAATTCCAAATACTAGAAAGAGACAATAGATTTTACCTCCTTTGATTTAAAGCTCATATCTACTTATGCACAAGAAACAGTACACAATTGATGCAGTCTTCTAAACACAAGCACTTAAATGTCAGATTACACAGAAGATTATGGAAAGCAAATACAAAAGAAAAGGAAAAATACTGAGAAAGACCTTCCCAAATGTAACCAATGTTTAGTGGATCTTGTTGGCATTTAGAACTGCCCCTGACATGACTACCTGTAGGGTTTGCTCAGAATCTCTTCCTTCTCTTCCAATAGGAGCATCCTTCTCTCCAGTAGCACCATCCCTATTAAAATCCACAATCAGTCTTGATGTCTGGCCCCACCTGCCAAAGGGATGAAGGATTATTCAGGTTCACCAATGAGAGGATATCATTTTCTTAACTATTTTTTTCAGGGATGGGCATCTAACACCAACATGGTCAATTAAAGTCTATCTTGAGATTTGGTGCTGACAGAGACAGGAACTCTCTCTTTTGGTGGGTTCACAAACAGTAAGCGCATACTTTGGGCTATCAGGGCCCATCTCTCCTAACAAATAGCTAGAACCTGCATGAAAAAGACAAAAAGTACAGAACCATGAAATGGAGATTAAAATAGAAATATGATTACATTTTTCAAGCCCCTGGATCAAGTTGTGCCCAAAACTATCCAGACTGCCCTATAAGATGAACCACCAAGTGCTGTTTTCATTAGTTTGTGTTGTGTTTCTGTCACTTGCACCTGAACGAGTCCTGATTACTAAAACACAAATGTGTTTCCATGATTAACAGCACAGACAGCACAAAATGTTTAATCAAAATGCTAGAAATAATTTACTAATTTACAAATTTCTATAATAAATTCTACAAAAATAAAATGATCGAAAATCTGAACTCAAGCTTCATATTTGAGCTCTTTGATATCATAATATCCCATGTGTCTTGAGACTTTCTTTGAGATTTAGTATGATGGTGATCCTAACACGAGGTGTGCAAACAGCAGTTTGCGTGTTCTGAGAACCATTGTGACATTCTCTGGAGATAATATTGTTTTGTTTTGCTTTCCCATAGTCACAGATGGCATCCCTTTTCCTTTTCTAAAAAAGTTACTTAAGCATGCCTTTTTTCAAAAAGATGCTTAAGTCCTTTGTAACCATGAGGACAGAGATAACATGTTTCATGGAAAACAAAGAAGGGTTCTACTTAGGATAGGTCAACAGATAGGTCAAGAAAGTAACCCTCCTATATGAAGAACACAGCCTGTATAAGAATTGTGTGAATTGTAATGTCTGCTTAAATTTGTCCTTCAGTATCATGGGAAACAAATAAATATCTCTGTTAGTTACTGACATTCTTTGTGCTATAAGGAGGGTATGGCAGAAACCTGGACATGAACTAAAGGGTTTTTTTTTTATTCTAAAATAGCATACATTCCTAAGAGGCATATACTTCTGTCCTAAATTCATATACAGCCTTCTCAGGCCCTTAACTTTTAGCCACAGTCTATATTTGGTGGTCATAGATGTTGTTTTTCAAAGACTGTGACTATATAAGTTATCTTGAATCTATCAAAACAGGCATCATCATTTTGACCCTATAAATTGGAGTAATTCCATACAGCGACTCTGCAAATTACACTGTAACCAATCCACCCTTCTTAACCGAATCTTACCTTTTTCTACCCAGTTCTGAAAAGCTTAGAAAGAATTTTGCTCCATATTCTACCTAGTGATGCCCGATTTCCCTTAACTCAGAGCCCCTTAGAGCCTTATATTCTGTTGCAAAATTGCTGAGAAAGAGAAAGCAGAGCAAAGAACTGAACTGCAGCATCCAGGCTGTAAGAAACTTGGGGAGTGTCGTAGTAATCAAGCGACAGCAATTTGTTTTTTCCTCTCTTCTTAAGCCGTGCCTCCAATGACATATACATCCTAGAAAATGAAGCGGTATTATAAAGTGGCTAATAGTCCCCTGTCCTTCAGAATCTTTAAGGAGAAATTGCCATTTAATTTTATTAGAAACTGTTTTTATGGCAATTTATACCAAGAGCCATAAAAAATGTATCATTCCCTGTTACCCAAAAATTCCACTCCTGGGAATGTTTCCTAAGAAAATAATTTAACAGAAGGGAAAACTAAATGCATGATAATGTTATTTACAGCTTTAACTAAAATAGCAAAGCATCAGAAGTAATCTACATGTATAATAACAATGAATCTTTAAATAAATGATTGTGTATAATTCAGTGGAATATTACACAGCCATAAAATTATAATCACACTGTTATGATATAATATTCAGTGTAAATGTATACAAACATTTTATTCATTATGATTACAACTACAAACACTAAAAATTTACACAGATGAACACTAAGATGAATATAAAAAAATAAAAGTTATCATATTAGGATTGTGAGGTCATTGGTGATCTTTCTTTTGTCAAAATTAACTTATGTTATTATACATCAGCTATGATTTTTTTAAGAAAACTTGTCTTCTCCATCAGAGAAGAAAAGTCAACCTTAGCTTCTCATTCATTACCTAAAGAGGTTGGTACTGAGCATCTCTTTTGTGCCAGGGTTCATTTGAAATTAGGGATATCTTCATCAGGAGATTAAAGGCAAAGTCAACAATTCTCTGACCAACATTTCTTCCCTATTGTCCCATGGCATTAGAAAGTATTACAGGTCTTTGTTACCTAATATTTTTGTAATTACCATATTTTGTTAAAAACTGGATGCCCATTTTGCCACATCTTAAATTTTTTTGAAATTGAAATACATTCTCTAATTGATGGTGTCTTAAAACATTGCCACCCAGGAACAGTTGTGAGGAAGTTGTAATTGCCTGCACATGTGCAAATTTGGTCATAGCTCTTCATATGGTTGTCACTTTAGTTGAGTTACTTGCACTGCTGGTACTACAAATGATGAGTCTCATTGTGTTCCTTACAATTTTGCACTATTACTCGGCATTAAATTAAATGTGATAGACAAGCAGAAAGGCAAGGATACTGAGCAACACAGTATAAATCTAATAACAGTGAAGCAAATATTCTTCATGGGAGGAATGATTATCATTCCACATCCTCCTGCAATAACAATTTATTTCACTTGCACAAAGTGAATATGCACAAAGATGCATACATGCACAAAGATGATAGATAATAAAAGAAAAATCTAAATCTAAAATAGTCTCTTAGTAATGTGAATAAAAATTGTAGGATGTAAGAAACATTGTGCCTTGGTGTAATGTGGAAGCATTGCTTTTAGTTTTACATAAAATGATGACACCACTTAAAAATCGGTGGCTATTGTAGATTCAATATATACAGTAATTGATGAGTACCTACTGACAACTTGACTACATTTTGTCTTCAACTATTTCTCCTATCTTCTAGATGATATATAGGGTTTCCACAATTTGCCATACTTCTGATTTATGCCAGAGAACTCAAGTACTAAATACGAGGTGAAGAAATCAAGGGAAGCATTGACTCTGAAGAATGTTCTGTACCCTAAGCCATTGTTGAGGTCAGTGGCATTAATTGTTGAAAGGGAGGGAAGAGGAGACATCTGACAATAAACATTTTCCATTTAAGGGCAAAGATCACAGTGGCACACTGGCCCTGATAGACTCCCTGGCATTGTGATTGTATTAGTTCATTCTCATGTTGCTATAAAGAACTGCCCAAGTCTGGGTAATTTATAAAGCAGTTTAATTGACTCACAGCTCCACATGGCTACGGAGGCCTCAGAAAACTTATAATCATGGTGGAAGGGAAAGCAAACACGTCCTTCATCACAGCATGGCACGAAGGAGAACTGCTGAGCAAACAAGGAAAAGCCCCTTATAAAGCAATCAGATCTCGAGAGAACTCAATATAATGAGAATAGCAGCATGGAGGCAACCGCTCCTATGATTCAGTTACCTCCCACGGGGTCCCTCCCACTACAGGTGAGTATTATGGGAACTACAACGCAAGATGAGATTTGGATGGGAACACAGCCAAACCATATCAGTAATAAGAGAATGAAAGTGGGAGGGAATGATGAAATGACTGCATTAGAAGATTATTTCTAATATATATAAACTTTTCCACTTTGAATTAGGCAAGAGGCATCCACAGCCCAGTTCTTGTGAACTCGCAAGCATTGTAGCTTCACTTAATTAATGAAATCATAGAGACTTTCAGCTTGGTATCTGCCTTCTCAGAAAGATCCTAAAAGGGCACGCCTATGTGAAAATATCCTATACCTACAGTCTAATATTAACGTGTGTACATTTTGTTCCAAATACTTTCAAGTTCCGTTTTCCATCTACTTATAGATAAGAACACACTTAAAACGTCTTAGGCATCTTTGACAGGGTATTATGCTTTTGTCATTCATAAAGAATATGCAAAAACAAATTTTAAAGGCAGGTTCTGTCATTAAAACTCTATGGTTAAGAACTGTTTCCACTGGAGTCTTTAGGACTTTTCCTGAAGTTACAGTTAGTCTTATGAATTCACTCTTCCACTTGAAACAAACCAGATATTTAACTAGGCAAGCCCAATCAAGTCCTCTGCCCTTTCCTGGTCATTCTAGGTATGGTTGATATCTCCAGGATACTCTCTCAATTAGGAGATTATTGCATTATTACCTAATTTTATTCAACCATGAACAAAAAGAATTTGTTGCTTCTAAGACATTTCCCCTACAGAGAGTTGTTCCCCATAGAATTGCTAATAGAATTTTCTGTCTAAAGAGTTGATCTTCCAAATATCACATAGGTTTTTTGTTTGGTTTGGTTTTTGGAGCACTGCCTGTCAACAGTGCACCATTTCACTAATATTTTTATTACCTTATTTACATTCATGACCTTCTTGTTGGTGGCATGATGCCAAAATACCCTCATTCTCAGCTTCTCTTTGAAATTGCTCTCTTGTTGACAATTAACCCCCACAATGAGAATACAAAGAATGAGGCTGGTGGTCCTCTCTCACATTCCAACTTAAACCTTCTAACGATCTAACAATCAGTTCTGCTGTCAGGGATTTTTAAATTGTTATGCTACTACCTCAGTGAGAATACACTCTAGAACCTACACCCTGTTTTCCTTTAATTTTCTTTTAAATTTCATGACAATATTTCTGCAATAGATAAAGCAGTCTCAGATATCCTCACATCACCTCATGCTCATATGCATCAAAAGCCCACATAAAGACACATATTTTAGTCTTTTTGCTCCCTGCCCTAACTCCACCTCACTTCCTGCCAGCCTTCCAATGAAGGGTTCCTGTAACCTTCTGAGAGCCATCATGAGCCATCGCCAAAAGTGCACTTGTGTCACCTTTCCTCTGATATAGCCCTTCTGTTTTCTCTCTTCATATCAAAAACTCTTCTGAATTTATCCTGGAGAGTTGGGCAAGCTATCTGAACAGGCATCTTCTTTAAAGTGCTACTTTGCTCCAGGACAAGCAAATCTGGCACTCACATCCTTTAAGTGCCTACTTAAATATCCCCTGATCAAAGAGGCCTCCCCTGAACATTCTTTAAAAACAGCATATCCACATAATATGGTTTGGCTCTGTGTCCTCACCCAAATCTCTCTTGAATTGTAGCTTCCATAATTCTCAGGTGTAATGGGAGGGATCTAGTGGAAGTTAATTGAATCATGGAGTGGATTTTTCCCATGCTGTTTTCGTGACAGTGAATAAGTCTCATGAGATCTGATGGTTTTATAAAGGGGAGTTCCCCTGCACATGCTCTCCTTGCCTGCCGCCATGTAAGATGTGACTTTACCCCTCCTTTACCTTCCACCATGATTGTGAGGCCTCCCCAGCCATGTGGAACTGTGAGTCAATTAAACCTCTTTCCTTCATAAATTACCCAGTCTCAGGTATATCTTTATTAGTAGTATGAGAACAGACTAATACAGCACACATACACACAAAGCACTAACACATGTGTCTGCTTCCTCTCTTTACTCTCACCTTGTTTTATTCTTGTCTTAGGACATGTTACCACTGCTATTTTGTTTGTTTGTTGTCTGCCTTATCTACTAGAACGTAAGCTACAAAAGAGCATGAATTGGTTCTGTTCTGTTCATTGCTGTATCTCAGGAACTACCTGTCAGGTAACCATATCTGACAAAGTGGTGGCCCTCGATAAGCATTGTAAATGAATGAAGGGTGAATGAACGAATGATGCAACTCAGCTTGGGCATCTGGAAAATGAAAGCGTTTGAATGAATGATCTATGAGGTATTTTTTTAGCTCTAACACTCTGAAATTTTAATCTATTGATGAATTATCCAATTGACATTTAAATTGTCTATGTCTCACTTCAAAAAAGGATTTAAAGTAGCTGTATTCTCTAAGCTTCTAGATTCTACACTTCTTAACAGTGTCTTCTGTTTTGAAGGATTCTCCCTAAAATCAAATAGGTGCTCAAAAAATTGTAACAATTTTTCAATAAGTCAATCATTGTAGAAAAAGATGAAGGATTAATCTTCATTGCTTTTAACTTCTAACATTTCTAACTTCAGTACTAACTTCTGTTGATCAGGCTATCATCAATTCCAAAAAAAAAGTCAACACTGACTAATTAACTAAGTATATGAAATATTTATTCTCACAACCACTCTGTGAGGCACTTACTGTTATTAATCCCATTTTACTATTTTACATATTAACAAGCAGAGCCAGAAACTGGCAGAGCGAAACTTGAAACCATAAACTAATGACTTTAAAGTTGGTTTTCTAATGCTATTCCTTGAACCTGTGATTCCATTCATTCCTCTCCTTCTTTTAATTTATGTATTATTTATTTTGAGAGGGTGTCTAGCTCTGTTGCCAGGCTGGAGTGCAGTGGTGCAATCTCGACTCACTGCAACCTCCGCCTCCCAGGTTCAAGCGATTCTCCTGCCTCAGCCTCCTGAGTAGCCGGGATTACAAGCACACACCACCACATCCGGCTAATTTTTGTTATTTTTAGTGTAGATGGGGTTTCACCATGTTGGCCAGGAGGGTCTCAATCTCCTGACCTTGTGATCTGTTCGCCTCCTCTTCTTATTCTTAATTTTAGCTTGAAACTCCCCTGTTGCCATTTTTCACCAGGAAGTATAGTATAAGTACTTCTTTGTACCTTTTTCTTTCTTTCTTCATCAGTTCTCTCTTCTCATCTTATCTGACAGCAGTAAGCTTTGATTTTTCAGGAGGATATTCAAAAGACTTGCGCCAAGCCCCAGCCACACCAAACAGGGAGAGAATTTTAATGGAAATAAATGACATTAGGAAATGGAAGTGAATTGGTGGTGTGATTGAGCATAGACAAGTGAACATGCACTGCACCTCATACTGTGGGTGTCTACAGTCGATGAGGCTCAGATCAACACAGGAGGGGACTGGCTCAACTCCTCAATAGCAGTTTGCCTTCAATCTTGAGTGCTAGAGAAATAGAACTCGGGACATATGCCTGCTCTACAGTGTAAGCTGCACTACAAAGGCTCTGCTTTCCTCTGCTTTCACCCATCACCTGGCCCACAATGTGTGCCCTGATGACCAGAGCCTTGGCCAACTCCTTTTTCCCCCTCCTTTTCTCCTCTCACTTTGCAGTAACCATGGCTCTTTTCCAAAAGGCGTGTGTGGTTGTCCAGAGCATCATGATGTTTATATTTTGGAAGGTAGTTATGGCATCAGTGAAGAGAAAATGCTGCAATAAAAAAATAAACTATAAGGCAGGGGTTCCAGTTAGGAAAATAAGAGGCAGATTTGAAAACAAGCTGAACTGAACTTGGGCAATGGCAGTGGAAGTAGACAGGTAGGTTCAATTTTGAGATTCAATAGCAGAGCAGAATAGACACTGCCACCGGTAAAGGCCTCTGTGTCAATGGACAGCAACACGGCTGCCTAACTCAGCCTTCATTCTCAGCCTTGACCCTGTCAGCAGGGCATGCCATCTCTCATCTGTCATTTTGTGTAACTCCTCCCTTTCATTCTCACAACCATGTTCTTCCATTCTTACTCATAACTCAGCTCCCTCTTTTATTCTTTTTAAGAGATGGGGTCTTGCTGTGTTGCCCTCAAACTCCTGGGTTCAAGAATTCCTCCCACCTCAGCCTCCCAAGTAGCTGAGACTAGTTAAAGAGCTGGGCACATGCCACCACACCTGGTTCTCCTTCTCTTTTAAACTCACCTTTATAACTGTCATCAAGCCCTTATGAGGCATCTTGATCACAGCAGGAACAAATGTCTAAGATTTTTGCAAAAGTTTATAATCCAGAATCAATGTGAATCAGAAATATCGTCATTTTGTGTCTTGAGTTTCTTCAATTCATTGTAACCTTCTCTGAATGAGATCTATTTTAAAATCGATGTAGAATCAACTCAAATGCCCATCAATGATAGACTGGATAAAGAAAATGTGGCACATATATACCATGGAATACTATGCAACCATTAAAAAAGAATTAGTTCATGTCCTTTGCAGAAACATAGATGGAACTGGAAGCTATTATCCTCAGCAAACTAACGCAGGAACAGAAAACCAGACACTGTGTGTTCTCATTTACAAGTGGGAGCTGAACAATGAGAATGCATAGACACAGGAGAGGAACAACACACACTGGGGCTTGTTGTGGGGGTGGAGGGAGGGAAGGCTTAGGGTAAACAGCTACGTCCTGCACTTGTATTCCAGAACTTTAAATTAAATTGTAAAACTTCTATGTAAATGTTAGTAATCACAAACTTGTGAATAACTACAATTTTATTAAGAACAGAGTTTTATTGAAAATTATATTGTCATTGAACCATAAGTGTTTATTAAATGTGTAATCTCAGCTGACTCAGGCAGGAATATCAGTCCTGACTCCTCACCTGTTAGTGGCTAATGGAAATAAAAGCTTTGTATTTCTCCACTAGGTCAGGTCCACAGGAGATCCTGAGGATTAAATAAAAAGAAAAGACATTCTTGATCCAATAAGTTTAGGAAATGTTGCATGCCATAATCCCTTCTTAAAGCACCTTTGATATTCACATTAACATCTCAAAGACTCTGGGAAGTCTTATATTAATTACAACTATTTAACAGAGCATTTCCCAAATATTGAGGCCATTAAGGCACTGTTTAAACTTAGAAAATCTATTTAACCTAGCCGTTTCACTACTTTCCTAAGATGGAACCATTTGCCTTATTTTCAACAGAAAATGGTAGAAAAAGCCAATGAGCACAGTTACAAGTTACTCAGTAAAAGAGAATTGTTGCCCCTTAAAAACATGAGAAATATCAAGCCTGTGCCATACATAGATCATTGTTCCATTGATCTATGGCCTTCTGTTGGGAAAAAGCTGAGTGTTGGGAAAAATACTGAGGCAGGGCTTGCATGTCTGACATAATGTCCTCTGAATGTGTCTAGACTTGCTGGCTCCTTGCTCCTTGCTCACCCAGGATTGATTGTATCTTGGGTTAAAAGAACCTGCTCTCCATTATCTCAAGTAGCAGAACATGTTCCTTATAAATGCTAAACCACCACAGCTGTAGATCATGCACCTGCCCTTTTGGCCTCCACAGTCTCACTACCTGTTTCTCTGTTGGATTACCAATAAATAGCATGGGGTCCCAGAGCTCGGGGACTTTGCAGCCTCCACAGTCTCACTACCTGTTTCTCTGTTGGATTACCAATAAATAGCATGGGGTCCCAGAGCTCGGGGACTTTGCAGCCTCCACAATCGCGATGGCCCCCTAGTCCCACTTTTCTCTTTCAAACTGTCTTTTTCTCAATCCTTTGACTCTGCTGGACTTTGTTGCCCCACGACCTGGTGTTGGGTCTGATCACCCCAACATTCCTGGCAGCCCAACGTGGGGTGACAAAGACCCTGGTGAAGGAACACTAGAGTGTGTGAAACCAGAGGACGCTTTATCAAAGGACACCCGAGGACATCTGAAATGAAGCTTGGCAGGAAAGCTGAGCACTCAGAAGAAGCAGGGTAACAATGGGACAAAGTGAAAGCAGACATTCTGCTTATTTAAATTTCTTAAGGCATTTATTACAAAGAGGGGGAGCAAAAGTTAGTACTCAGAATTTGTTATCACTCTTTAGTGCAGTAAAGCAGTTTTGCCCATGGTTCCCAGAACAAGGGACTGTGGAGTTGGATGAATGGAGAGAATTGGCAGAGATTTTTAAAAAGCATATAAAGATGGAGCAAAAATTCCAGTCTTGGTTTGGTCAATGTGGGTGCTAATACAAGCAGCTCTTGAGCCATTTCAAACAGATGACAACGCAGATTCAGATGAGGAAGAGGAGGATGAGTATAAAAAACTAACTTCAGATTCTGAATATGAGGAACAGAAACCGGAAGAAATTAAATACAAAAAGGGAAACTGAAAAAAGTATGTTTTACTATCCCCTTGGCTCCACCTGCTGAATTAAGTGAATGGCCACCTCCTCTCTCTCCCCTTAATGGGCGAGAAAATGAATTAGCTACAAAACTTACCACTCCTGTAGTTACAACATCAAAACCTGGAGCAATTGGTAGTACTAAGACCCAGTGGAATCTGAGGCTAGTTTATTCAGAGAGCACCTCAATAAACTGAGGCATTTCCAGCACAGCAGTGGCCTTACAAATATACAACAATTGTTCCCCACCACAGAAGGCAGTGCTGCTGCAGAGCTTTGCAGTACAATTCCCAACTCCTTACTTCATGGGGAGCCACCAAAAAAGGTCCCTATGGGAGTCAGGGGGCACTTGCCCTCAAGAACAGTCAGTCTATTACTTGGAAGTTCTAGTCTAAATTTGAAAGGTATCACTGTGCATACAGAAATAATTGACTCTGATTATACCAGAGAAATTCAATTAGTTATTAGTTCCTCAACTCCGTGGTCTGCTTCCCTAGGAGAAAGAATTGCTCAGTTGTTGACATAAAGCTGGGAAGCAGCACAGTGAAAAGAACAGGAGGCTTTGGTAGTATTAATCCAACAGGAAAGGCTGTATATTGGGTTAATCAAGTGTCTGACAAAAGACCCATTTGTACAGTAGACCTGCTGTTGGATGCTTACAGACTGACACACAGGCCTGGTGGGCAGTAGTCCCTGGAAAAAATAAATCATGGGCTGCTTTGCATAGGGCAAGTAAAGTCATCCTCAAGCTTCAGTTTCCTGGTTAACCTGCCTCTGCTAGAGAAAAACAGATTTAATGAGCACACTGGCATGATATGGGCTGAATATGTTCATTGTGGTGTTTGTGGCCTTTATGATGGGAAAGTTCAACCTCTACTCCTACTACATTGGTGCAAAACAAAATGAAACCTTCACAACAGAGTTTTAAGACACTGTTCTGGGCTATATTTGGACTTTCTGAAGTACAATCAGTGGTCATCAACTATAACCACAAATTCATTGAAAACATTGGTTATGTTCTTTATGGAGTCTATAATGCTTCAATGGTCATTGTTTTGCTAAATATGTTAATTGCCATGATCAACAATTCATTCCAGGAAATTGAGGATGATGCTGATGTGGAGTGGAAATTTGCAAGGGCCAAACTCTGGTTTTCCTGCTTTGGGGAGGGGAGAGCACTTCCTGTTCCCTTCATTCTGGTGCTGGGCCCGGGGTCCCTGTTTTATCTCTTGCTGAAGCTTAAAGTGTGGCCTTCTGAGCTCTACCCAAGGTCATAAAAAAGGTTTCCAGGAAAGTAAGTAGAGCTAAGTAAGTAGAGCTAAGTAAATAAGTAGAGTTAAGTAAATAAGTAAAGCTAAGTAAGTAAGTAGAGCTAAGTAAGTAGAACAAAGTAAGTAGAACTAAGTAAGTAGAGATAAGGGAGATAAATAGAGATAGAGATAGATATATATATATAGAGAGAGAGAGAAAGATAGAGATAAATAGAGAGATAGAGATGGAGATAGAGTCAGATAGAGATAGAGATAAATAGAGATAGAGATAAACAGAGATAGAGATAAATAGAGAGATAGAGACTTGCAGGAACTCACAGGAACTAACAGGTACCACAGGGACAGATAGAGATAGATGAAGACTAGCAATATAAGGTCAGTGCCCTAGAGAAGTACTGACCAGTGCCCTAAAGAGGTACAAAAGTAGAGATTAGCAAAGACTACCAGAGATTTGCAGAGACAGACAAGAACATTGTGAACTGCAGAAATTAGCTATGACTCAAAGGGCAAATATAAAAGGAATAGAGGGGAGGGAGGTAAGGATAAAAATACTCTTTCTTTTCTCTCCAACAGGACCTTTTGGTCTTTTAAACATAATCAAAGGGCAGATGCTTTTGTGTCTGCAGCTTTTACTGATGCACAAACATTACATTCTTTAACTCATCTTAATGCCACAGGCCTTAGAAAACGATATGGTCACATACAAAGAGCTAGAAAAAAGGAAAGATAATTACATGGAGAAGAGGATTTGCTTGTGTCTCTCTGGGTGACGATCAGCTGCCTGTGTGGGTGTCCACCAAACATCTGAAGATCTATCATGAGCCACAGCATCTAGCAGACCCACCTGTACAATGAAAATTGAAGGTCTGAAAAGCCTCGATTTGCTTTCCCTGTGCCTTCTGTTAGAAGGGGCCTGTTTTTCAACATCAGTGGCCTCCGTGCTACAGCCACAAAAGTTTTTGCTTCTGTTTCAACAGATTTACTAATGTGGGGGTGACAGTATGCTTGCATTTTTGCAGGAGATGAACAAACCGTGTAGATGCCCTCAAGATGTGTACAACCATGGAACGGGAGACTGGAGGGACCCGTGGATCCCAGCTATGGACTGGGTTCCCCCAGTACGAGCCATGATTCATGAGCCATGTATCTGAATGCAAAGATGGAATGAGGACTGACCAGAGTCACGATGCCTAATGAACCAATGCTTTCTGACTCAGCTCTTCTCTTCCCTGAATACAAGAGACCCTAATAGGCAGGAATATCATCACCCCATTCAGCAAGAAGTTACAGAAGATGGACCTTTATCCTTCTGCAACCCCTAGGATTAAGGGTCCTCTTGTAAAAGAGAAAGGGGAGATATGTGGCGAGCATTCAAAACAGAGCAACTCCAGTTTGCATAAGGGCTAAGAAAAATGAAGATGGATCACCAACCGGCAATTCAGGGCTGCACAGCCTGCAATCCTCTTGCTCAATTAAAAGGTCACCTTTTATGCTAATAATAATGATAGCTAGTAATAAAGACAGTAATAATCATACCTTCTCTTTTACAAAAAAGAGAAGGGGTGCATGTTGGGAAAAAGCTGAGTTTTGGGAAAAATACTGAGGCAGGGCTTGCACGTCTGACATAATGTCCTCTGGAATGTGTCTAAACTTGCTGGCTCCTTGCTTCTGGCCCTCCTAGACTCCTAGATCGATTGTATTACCATTATCTCAAGTAGCAGAACATGTTCCTTATAAATGTTAAACCATCACAGCTATAGATCATGTGCCTGCCCTTTTGACCTCCACATTCTCACCACCTGTTTCTCTGCTGGATTACCAATAAATAGTATGGGCTCCCAGAGCTCTGGGCCTTTGCAGCCCCCACAATCGCAATGACCCCGGTCCCACTTTTCTCTCTCAAACTGTCTTTTTCTCACTCCTTTGACTCCGCCAGACTTCATCGCCCCACGACCTGGTGTTGGGTCTGATCACCCCAACAGCCTTCCTTTCTCAAAAAAAGCTTGTGTTGTCTATCACATTGAAGGGATGAAATCACTCCCTGGCCATTGCAAAGTGAACTTAAGAGGGGAAAAGGAAGGGAGGGAGAGAGGGAGGGAGGGAGGAGAGAGAGAGAGAAAAAAAGAAAGAAAGAGAAAAAGAGAAAGGAGAGAGAGAGATCTGCCCCCAGAGTGAGGTGTACTATGAGCTTCATGGGTCTTGCACCTTACAGTTTCCCATGAGAAGACCTAGACATGCTTGATACTATCATATAATTTTGCAAATTTCCAAATGAGAGATAGTTAAACTATAGTGGTTTAGACTGCTGTCTCTTTATGCTCTCATTTCCTCTGTCACATTTTCTCCTATGTAGGGTAACTTTGGTGTAATCATGAATCATTTGCATTTTAGGCTAACAAGAAGCTGAGCTGGGGATATACTGAGTTGGGGTTTAACAGGGCAGGTGTCTGTAACTTCAGGCATTTCTATTAAGTTGTGACCAGCCATTCGGTACAGGAATGACTTCCAGAAATGTTTCTACAGCCCACCCTGTCAACTTACCTGGCATTTTTATCAGAAATGCTTGGCCAGAAGTTATACCATGACATTAGCATGGTCTACAACTTATCCAGCACCAAAACTATGTGGGTTGTGAAGGGGAAATAAGGTTTGAAATGTAGGAAGCCAAGAGCTAATTTGTGTAATGTTTTGCATAGAAGATTCTGTTCTCATTGAAACATAATCAAAATTGAAGTTTCCTCCTGTAAGGAATGAGCTTGATTATGCAACATACACAAATATAAATGCACCACACATTTTCCCCATTTCTATGAGAATACTTTCTTTATGTGAAATTTACCAGAATGTTTGTGTTTGTAAGTCACAAACCTATAGCTGTTACATATTTTATGCATCCCAAGATAGTGGATTGTATCCCCGAATATCCAACACATATTGTTCCGATAAAGTCTAGTAGTTCTAGATGAAATAACACACAATATAATTACCAAGGCAGTGAAATAGACTGAATAAACAAGTGTAAAATATTCATTAATCAGTCACTGTGTGTAGTATAAGATTAATTTGATTACAACACTTTTAGCTGAACAAAATATAGCAGCAATTTTAGATGCACTGAACTACTCTTGTTTATGCATTAATTTCAGATTCATTTCAATTTTTCAGAATTATGGATAATACTAACATTCAAATGTGATATGAAGAAAAAAGCCAAAACGTAAACTGAAAGAGAAGATTGGCAGAAGTTTCAGTATCACCAAAATTCTTATTATATCACGATGGAAACTAACCTTGCAGATCAGTATCGTGAACATGAGAAAAGGAATTACACCAGGACTGTTCCAACTCAAAAATAAAAAAGTAAAAGCAGATGAATGTCTTAGTAAAGAAAAACACAATTTGCATGAGAATGTCGAAAACACTGTTTAATGAGTGTTGTCAGATCAAATAACATTTCAGAATAGATACTGCCTAAGATAACTTAAAATGCCTAAAATATAAATTTTATATATAAAGCAAAGTTTAAAGAGATTTCTTGCGGTTTGACAAGAATCCTAAACATTTGCATAATATTACCAATAGATGATTTCTTAGCTGAAATAAATGTTGCCAAACCATCAGTAATATAAATCAATTTTGAATCCACCATGATAAAGGAAAGATTATTATCTATTATCTCTATAGAAAATTATATTTAAAATTTTTTCCATTTGAAGAGGCAAAGGGAATGCAACTAAAAATGTAGCAATTATAGAAGTGTATCAGAAAGTTAATAAAATATTTTGTTATTTTTCAGGATTTTGTGATGATTTCATTTCTGTATAGTTTTTAATGCATAACTTGTGATTTCTCATTCTAAATAAATATTCATTTTCATACCAAATGTAGCATATGCAACTTTGTATTCTTCTTCTCAGATAAAGCCCCCAAATCTTAACAGCCTCAGACTCCACACAATCTGGATCTGTTCCTAAGCCATTGTTACTTGAACTTTGGCTAGTTAACGCATTCAAGGAGATTGACCAGTGGTTATTTGATGCCATTTACATACTGACTCAACTACCAGTAAATTTAATCAAAATGGATTCCATACTTAGATATCCCAAGAGAAGCTTCTTCAAGCTCCAATCACATCCTGATATTGAAACAATTATTTAATGTAGAGAAAGCTGGTAGAAATAAACATTGTGCTCTGTTCTGGAATTTTTAAGTTTTATACATTGAAAATGATTCCATATCATGATTTAGACATCAGACTTTTAAAGGTATATTTATAATGTAAGGGCATATACATCTGGTCTATTGCTTATAAAACCCAGTTTCATAAGGGAAGACTACTAGCACTTACTCATGGTCATATTCATAAGCAAGATGATACAAAACTGCTATTTGCCTTGTGTCCTGTTGCCATGATTTTGACAATGGATTAGCAGAGGCAGCTGAAGACACTACAGGGAATCATGGGTCTTTTGCTGCTTAGAGTAATGCTGCAGACTGAGAGAAGCTCCTGGAATATACTACTCTCCCTCTCTGCCAACAACTACACACACAGATCAATAACCCGCCTTCTGTGCAATATTAAATAAGCTATATGGAGTTTTAGAGATATGGAAACTCATTCTTATGGACTTTAATTTATTCTAAAGAGTGTTGTCTGTGACTCTTACAGCAATTTAACTGCTTCCTTTCTTTGCTATCACCAGTCTCTTCTCCAACATAACAAAAAATTAAGGAAAAGGGAAAAGTAAAAAAGGCAAACTAAATACCCAATGGTTCAATAAGGATAAAAGAGCAGACTTGTATTTCCAACTCTTCATCCTTCCTCAGTGCTTACAAATTATTAAAAATAGGTACAGGCATCCTATCTGCAAGAGTTAATCTTCATAATTATCTGGTAGTACATGCTACACTCACAGAAAGCTATTAAGAGATGGCAACTCAGCAATGTTATGGTAACCCTTCCATTTTTCATTGTTATGTTGATGAGCAACTGAAATGGCTGTAATTAAGATGATATGCTGTAATTCTATTTTTAGTAGATCTGTTCACTGTCAAAATTAAATATATATGGCAATAAAATAACCTGACATGGTAAATAGCATAAACAGAAAACAGATGATGCTTTCATGGTGCCATTCTATAGTCACATAGAAGAATCTCTGAAAAGTGTATGATATGGCCCATTTTCCAATAAAGTTGTTTAAATTTCCTACTCATTATATAAACTATTTTTTAACAGCTCTGAATTCCTCAGATGACACATGCATCATGCTCTGCAAGTCCTCCTGGACTTAGCAATAAAATCACATTAGCCATGTGGAAGCCTGTAGACCTGAACCTCTGCGGCGGTGTAGGCTGTGAGCCCTAAGACTCAGAGAGATGGTGAGACTAAGAGGGCAAGGTGGAGAGTGGTGCTATTTTGGGGATACCGAGCAGGTGGCCCCCTTTCCCCAATTAGGTGGAAGTGACTGGGAACCCAGCAGTTCAATAGCTACTGTCCAAAACATGCAGAAGAAATGACCCTTGGCATTACAGACCTGATCAGTCATTCTAGACAGGGATCCTGGACCCAAGTCTGAAAGCCATCATCTGTTCCAAACTCCCTCCCTTCAGGCAGGTTAATCTCCAAGCCATCCAAACAGATGGCTGTCTCCTTCTTACCTCCGTCTACAGAGGAACCAGGGGACCACTTGACCCAGCTGAAAGAATCTCATAACAAGACACGCATCGAAGGAAGAAAAGATTCTGCCAGTAGAAGCTAATGTTCCTGTTACAGAAAAGATTGTACAAGAACACATCCCAGCCATGGCGATGATCACTATTATACCGTGCCAACACATGTCACAGCACATCTTTATCAATGTCACCTTGGCCTTCGTGTCCTGTTTCCCATAGAGCAGAAGACAATCAGAGTTCTGACAGCCATCTGTCTTGTTCCTTATTTTCCTGTTCTAGCAAGACAGGGAGAAATGATGACCTTGAAGCATTTATGAGATGTAAGCTACCTCTCCTTTATTTTCTCTCCAAAAAAATGGATACTCCAGATTATGTACCACTTTTTACATCTTTTTTATCAAGTCCTAAGATCTACAAAAAATGTATGATATGATTATAATCATGACTACTAGTATTAACTTCCAGTCAAATCTTTAGATTTTCTCTAGACAGGTTCATATTATCACAAGAGAAAATTTGGTAAAGTTATTGAAGACTTGCAACCTACACTATCTGCACTGACTTACTCAATGTTAAAAATTCCCAGCTTCAACTCCTGTAACATATATTTAATTGGATGGAAAGCTACTATGCCTGACTATAGCTTATACTTTACTGAGTTAGGAAAATTACACAATTCACTTTGTGAAAGTGTATTAAGCAAGAAGTAAATGATATCTTACATGCATGGCTATCAGTCCTGAATAAAGAAACAAATGGTCATTAAATTCTACTTACGTCTTTCCAAGAATTTTCAGAGTAGCCACTGGGAGAGCAGCAAGAATATATGAGCCATCCAGTCTTCAGCTTATATTTAAGAGAGTGATGGTGTGACTTCCCCCTCTCTAAGAGGCTCCCACCTATTATACCCATTCAACAACAACAACAACAACAACAACAACAAAGATTATGCTTCTGTATAGAGGCAGTATAGCACAGTGGCTAAGGCCACAGCTTATTGGCTGTATGTTCCTAGGGAAATAATTTAACTTTTCTGTGCCTGGAGTTTCTCTTCCATCACATGGAGATAATAATAACCCCTACTTCACAGGACTGTTACAAGGTCTAAATGAGTTAACATGTGAAGAATTTAGAACAGTGCCTAATACTTAGTAGCACTCAAAAATACCATTGAGCAAGCAGTTGATGTTCCAGACCAAGAGCCAGCAAACCTTTTCTGTATAGGGCCAGACAGTAAGCATTTTAGGCTTTTCAGACCATGTGCTTTCTATAGCAAACACCAAACTCTAATATTAGAGTGTGAAAGCAGCCCCAGTCAAATGACAAACAAACGAGTGTGGCTGTCTTTTAATAAAACTTTATGGCTGGGCGCAGTGACTCACACCTATAATCCCAACACTCACGCCTATAATCCTCAGAAGGCTGAGACAGGCAGTTCACCTGAGGTCGGGAGTTTGAGACCAGCCTGGCCAACATGGTGAAACCCCATCTCTACTAAAAATACAAAAATTAGCTGGGCATGGTGGTAGGCACCTGTAATCCCAGCTACTTGGGAGGCTCAGGCAGGAGAATTGCTTGAACCCAGGAGTCGGAGGTTGCAGTGAGCCAAGATCATGGCATTGCACTCCAGCCTGGGCAACAGAGCAAAACTCCATCTCAAAATTAAAAAATAAAACTTTATTTACAAAACTAGGCAGCAGGCTGGATTTGACCTATAAACCATAATTTGCCAACTCTCTTCCAGCCTAATAATGTTCTCTGATTGTTCTGTTGTATAGACCAACAATCTAAAGAAGATTGAGTTTCAGTGTTATTCCTAGACTCAGTTTCCTGCAAGAAAGTTTCCTGATTCTTGACTCAATCCTTGCATGGATTTGCCACTGTCAAGATTTCTACCTGCATTCTTGACCCTGGATATGACCCTGGTTCCTCTGGTGGATTGTGTCATTTACTTCTTCTGCTGATATTCACCACCTTCATTTTGTTTATTAACTTCATGATACCCATATATAGCGTCTTTTAAGCACATTGAACCATCTATTCATCCATCTATCCAAGTCATTATTTCATTAAATCCATTATTCACAAACATTAAAGTAAGTGCTAATTTTGTGTGTGCATGAGTACTGTGCAGGATTCTGGGAATATAAGTATGAATAGGACTGGCCTACATTCCACATTTAAAAGACCCACAGCCAGAAAATTATTATAACAATACAAGGCTTTCACCTACATACATGTTCCAGATACCACATGAGTCCAGGAAAGAAAGCTTCTTCCTCTCTTGGGGTCTTCATATATACTGCTTCCTTTGCCAGAAGGCCATTTTGCCCACTCTCTGCCTGGAGAACTCCTATATAGTCTTTACATTCTGCCTTAAATGGCACTTCTTCAGAGAAGTAGCCTCACTTTCATCATTTCAGGTATGTTTCACCTGTTGGACACTCCCCCTCCAAAGCCCTTAAAATAATGAAAATAAAGTAATTATTTATGATGGTTTGTTTGATGCATATATTGTCCACTAAATTATTGGCTGTCTTCCATACTGTTATATGCCCAGCATGAAGTAAAAGGGAAATGCCACATTTAGGGTGCCTTAAAAGCAAAAAGGATTTCAGCAAAAAAGCAAAAAGGACTTCAGCAAAAAAAGCAAAGAAGAAATAGCATTGCAAAAAGTGGAAAAAGCAAGTGGAATTGAACACCCATGCAGAAGAGCACAACACATTCAGGAAGCGAATTAGTTGATAGTTCCTCATGGCTAGAGCTCAAAAGAAAACACTAGGCAGGTTATAAAACTGGAAAATCAGCTTTCTCTTTGTTTCTATGAGTTTGACTTTTTTAGATTCCACACGGAAGTGAGATGGTGCAGTATTTCTGTTTCTGTATCTGTCCACTGTATATGTATATCCAAACAGCACACTGTACACCTTGAATAGATATTTTTGTCAGTCATACTTCAATAAATCTCAAAAAAAAGAAAAAAAATGGAAAAGTAGGCCAATAATGAAGAGGGTACATGCCAAGGAATTTCAGCATAATCCTGCATGTTCTGGGCAGCCACTGAAGCCCTGAGCAAGTAAGTGAAATGATACATATTTTACAGTGATGGCTCTGGCAGCAGTGAGGGAAAAAAGAGACTTGGTGCAAGGGGGGTTCCTTATGGAGTTGATTTTTAGTTTTATTCCACTGTGGTCTGAGAAAATGCTTGATATAATTTCAATGTTCTCAAATATATTGAGGCTTGTTTTGTGGCCTATCATATGGTCTTTCCTGGATAAGTTCCATATGTTGCTGAATAGAATGTATATTCCGTGGTTGTTGGGTAGAATGTTCTATATGTATCTGTTAAGTCCATTTGTTCCAGGGTATAGTGTAAATCCACAGTTTCTTTGTTGACTTTCCGTCTTGATGACCTGTTTAGTGCTGTCAGTGGCGTGTTGAAGTCCCCCACTATTATTGTGTTGCTGTCTATCCCAGATCTTAGGTCTATTAGTAATTGTTTTATAAATTTGGGAGCTCCAGAGTTAGGTGCATATATATTTAGGATTGTGATATTTTCCAGTTGGACAAGGTCTTTTACCATTATATAATGTCCCTCTTTGTCTTTTTTAACCACTGTTGCCTTAAAGTTTGTTTTGTCTGATATAAAAATAGCTACTCCTGTTCACTTTTGGTGTCCATTTGCATGGACTGTCTTTCTCTCTCTGGCCTCTACTCTCCAGGCCACCATTCACCATCCTCTGCTGGCTCAGGCATTCACCCTGCAACACCGTTTATCCTGCCCCTCCTTACCCAGGCCTCACCCAACCTTACCAACATCCACACCTTCTCTAAGGAAACCAACCTCCAATTTCAGAAGGTTTCAGGTGAAAGTGGGAGGAAAAAAAGGTAACACTCAAAGCTGCAGAACAATCACAAATAACATGGATGTACTGATGACTGCTGTATTAGTTAGCTTGGGCTCCCATAACAAAATACCACAAACACAAATTTACTGATTCATAGCTCTGGAGTGTAGAAGTCCAAGATCAAGTTGTCAGTTGGTTGCTTCCTTCTCAAGGCTGTGAAGAAGCATCTGTTCATGCCTCTCTGCTTGCTTCTAATGGTTGGCTGGCAAGCTTTGGCAGTCCTTGGCTTGTAGTCACATCACCCGATCTCTGCCTTCATGTTCTTGTGATGTTCTCCCAGTGTGTATGCCTGTGTCCAAATCTCTTCTTTTGATAAGGACTTCAGTCAGACTGGCATTGGTCCCACCCTAATGACTGCATCTCAAGTTAATTACATCTGCAACAATCCTATTGCCAAATAATGTCACATTGTGAGGTACTAGAGGATAGGATTTCAAAATCTGAATTTTGGGGGAGACAATTTATACCACTACAACTGCTGAACACCATCTTTTTTTTTTTTTTTTTAGTTTATAGAGAAACTCTTTCTTTCAAAAATAATATGTGAAAAGTGCTCTGTGAACTGGAAAATGGTAAAGACACTATCATTATTACCTTTAATAAAGCATTCATCATTTATATAAATTCTATCCCAAAAGTATTGAGGGTTAAGTTATGGGTCCTTAGTAATTCAAATGCCAAATGTTGGACACAATAGGATATAATCACCATGCCAACTTTATAGCCCTTTAAATGCAATGTAAATATGGGATGAGACTTTCAGGGATTACTATTTTTAGTTATGACTGTCTACATAATCACTCCCATGGATTTTGAAAAAGCTTTGTATTAAATGAGTTCATTCGTCTCTGACTAAAGACTTAACTGTTAAGATTGCAGCCATCATTCCCAATGGCTCATCAAGGCACAGGATTTTGCCAGTGCTCCCAACATCATGAAGTCATTGCTTGAGGTCTGCAGCAAAGAAATTTCAGGGGTGCTGTTTCAGAGCTTGTGGTGTGACTGGGCGCAGAGGCATCTCAGGGTATGTGCATAATCCCATATTCCAATGCTAGCCCAATATTCCACACCACTGCTCAATGTTCCCCAATAACTATTTTTAATGAAATCCTGCCTTATGCTTTTTATTGGCTTCAAAGCTTCTTCTCAACATCTTAGAACTGAATTTGTAGATACTGACATACCTCTAAATCCCATTCCCCACCTGAGAAAAGGGATCAAAAGCTTAAGCTTCCTTTTGATCCATATGACACAATGCTATACTCAGAGCCCTCAAGCTGATTATATTTTGCTCTCGTTTCTTTGAGGAAATCTTTGTTCAAAAGAGGTTTTACCAAACAGAATCACAACAAAACCTTTTACTCTTACTGTCCCTTTTCATTTCCTCCTACTTCAAAATGTATACTCGCACATCTAATTTCTCCTTCACAATATAATTATAAATATCTGCATAGTGTGTTACGTAATCCTAGGAGGGATTATAACCTGCTGATCTCATGAGGTAGTTATAACCCCTGTGAGCCTCCATCCAACTGACTGGAGAGCCACAGAGAGGGCTTCCAATGGTTAGACATTTCATTTGTTCTTTATTATATTTGGAGGGTCACAAATCAGTTAACTCATAAGCCTTATGTGTTAACCCATTCTTGCATTGCTCTAAAGGAATACCTGGGACTGGGTAATCTGTAAAGAAAAGTGGTTTTAATTTGGCTCACATTTCTGCAGGCTGGTACAGGAAGTGTGGTATTGGCATCTGCGTCTAATGAAGCCTCAGGAAACTTCCAATCATGGTAGATTGTCAATTTGTTCCAGGGTATAGCTTAAATCCATTGTTTCTTTGTTGACTTTCTGTCTTGATGACCTGTCTAGTGCTGTCGGTGGAGTATTGAAATCCCGCAGTATAATTGTGTTGCTGTCTATCTCATTTCTTATGTCTATTAGCAATTGTTTTATAAACTTGGGAGCTCCAGAGTTAGGTGCATATGGAACTCCCATGACAGAAGAAAAGGGGGAGGCAGGTGCATCATGTGGTAAGAGTGGGTGCAAGAGAGTGGGGGGAGGTGTCACAGTCTTTTAAAGAGACAGATCTCACATGAACTCACAGCGAGAACTCACTCATTATTACAAGGACAGTACCAAGCTATTCATGAGGAATCCATCCCCATGACCCAAACACCTCCCACCAGGTCCCACCTCCAACACTGGGGATTACATTTCAACATGAGATTTGGAGGGGACAAACATCCAAACTATATCACCTTAGTATAGCTGGGGTAGAAAACACAAGATTCTTTTGCTCTAATTTAAAATTCTTTCTCTCTTCCTTCTCAAGCCAATTCTAAAGTTCATTTGGACTTTCTGTTTAAAATAGCCATATATCAGAATTGCCAACTTGCTAGACACAACATGGGGACAATAAGTATTTTGGCATAATACCCACTCCTCGACTCAGAGCCAATGATGCTATATTAAATTTTAAGTGCAAAATCCTTAACACTAATTTGCTCCCAAGTCAGAGAGGACATATATTGTGAATCACTGAAGAGAAAAATTACATAGGGTTTGGGTTGGCTGCGTGCAGCTGGGTTGACAGCTATGGGGCAGAGGGAGAAGAGCAAAGAAGTAGAGCTACCGAAATGAAAATCGACTTTCAGAGAAAACAAATTGGTCAGGGACATGCATGAGGGGTGGCAAATGACCCCACAATATCCAGCATGACTTAATAGAGTGAGCCAGGTTTCAGGGCACAGTCAAGGAGACAAACTAGAGAGCAGAATCAAAGATTCTTGGGAGCACAGTGGCTGATTTATGAAGACCATCTGTGAGGTCATCATGTCCTCCAACCAAAAGCCACAGGAAAAAACTCAGGTCCAAAGGCTGACTAGCAGCAAGACAGCCAGCGCCATGAACATGTGACTGGGGAAAACAAAGTAGTGATGATGGGGAGATGCTGGGAGGGACTGTTTAGTGTTTCAAACCAGTCAAGATTCAACAACATTAGAACTTCATCTTTCTCACCTGACCAACTGTTTTTACCTCTCTCTGCTAACATGGCTGCCCATCACCAGCTTCTCATACCTACCTCCACCCAGAGTCACTCATGTCAGGGAGCATCTTTCTGTCTGAGCATCCAATCAGTATAATTATCATCCATTTTTTTGTATCATTCTAATAGAAAATCTGATTTTTCTGTGGATGAAACCAGAATGTAAATAAGAGACTTTTGCTCCTCAAGACTCTTGCAACATGCTATTGACCAGGTCCTTGCCTAGGCCTGAAATTTTCCTGTTCCTTCACTCTGACTTGAACTGTTGGAAATCCCTTTTCAATCACTGTGAGAGAGGAATCAGTAGCATTAGCTGTTCCTCATTTGAACCTTCTCAGAAGATCAATCAAACTAGCAAATGAAGGTGTCCTTGTATAACCCTGGCAGAGGAGCACTTATTTCAAAATGTGAACATAGTCTCATTACTTACCTCTACTCCCTGTAGGATATATACTCAACTCAACGGTAAACATCTAAACTGTAAATTCTAAAGTAATGCCTAGATTTGCACTTGGCCCATTAAAATCTTATCAGTAAAGGAGGTTGGATGAGGATGTTTTCAAAAGCAACAAAAACTCCGAAGGAAAAACTGGCACAGAAGACCCTCTTACAGCAATTCCTTTTACTCCTTTCACAGGACAATGGCAGCCATGTGTCAACGTAAGATCTATTACAATTGGGACAAGAATGCTGCATTGTATTTGGTCTTGTATAGATTAAATAAAGTTGAAATGAATCAGAAAAGAGCAGACAGTAAAAGCCTCCCAACAGAGTCTTACTTTTTTTCTAAATAAAAAAGTACAAAAGGGTTGGTTGCTTGAGCTGCATGGTGCAATATATATATGCCATTGACCAATAAATTAAAAAGATAAAGGATGTCTAGAAAATGCAAAGATAAGCAATCCAACTAGGTCCAGATGAAATTCTGCCAAAGGTGCAGCCAGGCACTGCCTGACTTCCTGTTCCTTCTGCTTCTCCTATTTCTCCTGCCTGTGGGTTCTGTACTGCCTCATGCTGACTTCATCTTGGTCCAGTGCATACAGCATGACATAGTCCTTTTCAGGCTCACAATACATGTTATCAGGGTCTTTTTTTTTTTTTTCTGCAGATTTTCTAATTGAATTTGTTGTCCAGACACTGGGTCTGGTTCTGATTTCTTCTACTGGGCCCTCTTGATCACTTATTTGACACTTGTTACTCAACTTTACCTATGTATGTGTTTCCCAGGCCTCAGAATTCTTGCTGTCCACCTCTCCAGACTCTAATCTGGCTGAGCTCCTTTGCCCTTTGTTTCTTCTATGCTCCGCCATCTCCTTGTTAAGATACTAAACCTGGTGTGCTTCCCTTATCCACAGACTTCCTCACTTCTCTCAACCTTGACATCTGTCAGAACCTCTTTTGCCTGGACAATTTTCTGGCCTTACTCACTGGTATCCCTAATCCCTGCACTGATAAACATAAAGAAAAGAATTTATGGTTGTCAAGGGGATCATTTATTACTATGGGCTTATGGCTATTTGCTAAGAGGTAGAGATAGATATAAACATAAATCCATATGACTATTCCATGTTAGGTGATAAAATGATTACCATTAGAAAAATCTGAATAATAATTAAAGTGATTTAAGGTATGAAATAGAAAATGGGTATTAAGCAATCTGAAAACAAGGAATTAATGAGCATCAAGCAGGGTCTGGAAGTAAGTTTTTTAAAACTTTACTCCAAACAGTTACATACAAATACAAATACAGGTTTTCATATTGCTTTCCATAAATGAAATAAATAAATAATAAGTAAATGCAAGAAATAAATCTTTGGAGCAATAAATTCTACAATAAAATCTATGTAAAGGACACACAGAATTTTCCCCCATGGTGAAATCATTACTTATGGCTGTAGTCTTTTTTTTTCTTTCTTTCTTTTTTTTCTTTTCTTTGAGACAGTCTCACTCTGTCACCCAGGCTGGAGTGCAGTGGCACGATCTCGGCTCACTGCAAACTCCGCCTCCTGGGTTCAAGCGATTCTCCTCACTCAGCCTCCTGAGTAACGGGTTGCAGGCACACGACACCACGCCCAGCTAATTTTTGTATTTTTAGTAGAGACAGGGTTTCACCATGTTGGTCAGGCTAGTCTCGAACTCCTGACCTCATGATTCGCCCACCTTGGCCGCCCAAAGTGCTGGGATTACAGGCGTGAGCCACCGCACCCAGCCTGACTGTACTCATTTTAAGCTGTGGTTTTTCCGTCTCAGACACATCAGCCAACCCCACTATCAATAGGCAAGGGCTGTTTAACAGGTTCCATTCTGTTACATTTCATCACTAATCTCATCTCCTCTCTTTTCCTACTTCTAGTTTCTGCTGGTTCTCTTCAGGAACTCAGAGAATAGAGGAATGGGCAGCTATCACCCATTTGAAAATAAACTCAGAACTAGTAACTTATTAGCTCAGGAGTTTTTGCCAGACTGATGAAAATCCTGCTTCTGTCACAGACTGAAAAAATCACCATAAAAGAGAGATTACACAGCTATGCTCAAGGAGTTATCAGGGGACCTGAAAGCTGTATCAGAATATACTTCCTGACATCAGTAAAATTCTTTCAGGCAGGAAACTGCAAACATTATCAAAAGTCCTAATGATAACTGTAGTCATCTAAGGGTGGGTATGCACTGAAAGTTGTGTTCCCGAAACTGACCCTGGAAAAATATTTACATTCAAGTAGTTACAAAATACTTTGCAAATCAACTAATGCACTAGCCTTTTAAAAATGCTGAAGATGCAAACACAGATCTATTTTCCAACTTGCAGGAGAAAAACCCTAAATACAACAAATGATTTGCACCTGTAATTCAAGTCTGAAAAGTATCTCAGCTATCCACTGCCTGTGTAAAAAAGAAGAAAAAAGGGAAAAATAAAAATAAAAAACAAGTCACGGGTGTTTCGTTAACAGGAAACTGGAAAATGACATCCAAAGGTTTAAGACTCCTTTGAGAAGATGAGAGACAGAAGGTAACACTGAGGATTGATCAAGCTCCAAACCAACTAAATGGTAAAGGATGGAAGCATCAGCCCAGGGACCAGCTACTGTCATCAGGCTAATTCCCAGGATTCTGCTGACTGTTATCTGGAGAATATGTTACTCAGTGATAGGTTTCCATGGATGGGGTCCACTGGTAGTTGACCTTCTAAAATTTTAATTAAAAAACAAAACAACAACTACAAAAAAAAAAAAAAAAAAAAAAAACACAGCTGGGCGTGGTAGCTCACGCCTATAATCCTAGCACTTTGAGAGGCCGAGGCAGGTGGATTGCCTGAGGTCAGAAGTTTGAAACCAGCCTGACCAACAGAGTGAAACCCTGTCTCTATTAAAAATACAAAAAAAAAAAAAAAAAA
>NW_016808908.1:1706070-1726645 GCF_001698545.2 Rhinopithecus bieti | reverse complement strand
AGAGGTGGAGGTTGCAGTGAGCTGAGATCACGCCATTGCACTGCAGCCTGGGCAACAAGAGCAAAACTCTGAGAAGGAAAGAAGGGAAGGGAAGGGAAGGGAAGGGAAGGGAAGGGAAGGGAAGGGGAGGGAAGGGGGAGAGAAGGAGGGAGGGAGGGAGGGAAGGAAGGAAGGAAGGAAGGAAGGAAGGAAGGAAGGAAGGAAGGAAGGAAAGAAAGAGAAAAGAAAGAAAAAAAAACAGAAATGTTTTCTGGTCAGTGATCCCTTTGAGAATGTGATGAATTTTGGACTTCCCCGGAGGAGAAAATGAAGATAAAATACAGATTTTACAAACCATTCTAGAGGATTCATGGACCAGTGCTTAACTTGTAAATCCACCAGTCATATATTTAAAATCTCTGCATTAGATTAATTGGGGAAAAATGGTTGTAAAGGGAATAATCTGCTCATGACATTTCAAAGGATATAAATAAGAATGGGCGTGGGGACAGGGGGAAGAGACACAGCCCAAATCTGCAAAAGGCTCTTGGCCCAAGTGCTCACATGTCAGATATAATCTTGAAATATTCTTAGTGAATCATCCCCTCACTGCAAAACCTCCTAAGAGAGCCTCTCTAGGTTACTATGTGTTAGCACTTTTTTTTCCCTCTCCATCTCTTCTGTATTCTCTCTTAAGTATTCCTCACTCCTATTTGTTATTTTTTTTACTCATCCTCTACCAACCCCTTTTCTCTCATCTTTTGATTTTTTTTTTTTTTCCTAACCTTTAGTGACTCTACTCGTGACCCATGAAGTATAAGCCAGGAACACATTTCTACACAGCTCTAGGAAACTAAGTACACTAAGCAACCCACACATTAAGCTTCTTGAAAAGTTTCCTCAATGCTGGAAACAATGCTTTTTGAATTTAAAATTGCAAGACAGAGTAACCCATGACAAATATGGGAATGAGACCAAACTACTCAATGCTAAAGCAAATCATTTATTCAGTTGACAACTGCAGAGTTTTCTGTCATAATTTCAATGGGCTGGCAATGCACCAAGAATGGATGACTGCCGTACGATGATCTGGAAAATGGCAGTTGGAAAGAGAAGTAATCAGAAGGCCAGGCAGCAGAGAGTAATCAGAGATAAGATAGCTTTCTGGAACAAATACATCATTTAGAGTATGTTTAAAGTGGAAGAAGACTCTGAAAACAGCAGCAGCCGCCAGGATCCAAAGGACAGTGTCAATGTGGGTAGACATTTGTCTTGCATCAGTCTTCCCAGATATATCCAACACTTCTAGCCAGAAAACATAGGCAACAGGGTGGTCTTGTACCACAAAGCACTAATGCAAATTTTAAAAAGCACCATCAGACTTTTCAAGTAGTTTGAAGAAGCAATAAAAAGTCTTGGTTATTTTATCAATATGCACCATGAAACTAAAAAAGAATGCATCTGAATTGGTTTTTGTCAGGTAGTCAGTGAAGCATTGCAAAGCACCAAGAAGAGAACATAAAAGTCTTCTTTTGAGAAGTGTCTATTCATATCCATCACCCACTTTTTGATGTGGTTGTTTTTTTCTTGTAAATTTGTTTAAATTCCTTGTAGATTCTGGATATGAGAACTTTGTGAGATGGATAGATTGCAAAAATTTTCTCCCATTTTGTAGGTTTCCTGTTCACTCTGATGATAGTTTCTTTTGCTGTGCAGAAGCTATGTATACCTATGTAACAAACCTGCATGATTAGCACAGGTATCCCAGAACTTAAAGTAAAATAAAATAAAATAAAATAAAATAAAATAAAAAAAAAAGAAAATAACAAAGTAAACATGCTAGACTTGGTTTACATGGCTCTCTTGAGTGATGCAGGTTTCAAAATAAACAAAGAACACTTTGAGCAATTACTAAATGCAAGGCAGTGTTTCATGCTATAAACAGTGACTTTCAAAACCAACTGTCCAGAAAATTTAAAAGTCAGAATCTTGAGACCCTTCTTAAAACTTTTAGAATTCCCAAGCTGAGATCCTAAATTCTAGGTTTTTTAAAAGACATCTTGTGATTCTGATGTGGCTAGTTTGGAAACTACTACTACAAGACATGTATTAGATTGAGGCAAAAGTAATTGCCATTTTGCAATTGAAAGTAATGGCAAAACCACATTTACTTTCGTACCAACCTAATAGAATTACTAAGACGCCAACCTAATGGAATTAATAAGACATAGTCTCTTTCTCTCATCTTCTTGGAACCAACCCAAATGCCCATCAACGATAGACTGGATAAAGAAAATGTGGCACATATACACCATGGCATACTATACAGACACAAAAAAGAATGAGATCATGTCCTTTGCAGGGACACGGATGAAGCTGGAAACCATCATCCTCAGCTAACTAACACAAGAACAGAAAACCAAACACTGCATGTTCTCACTCATAAGTGGGAGCTGAACAATGAGAACACATGAACATAGGCAGAAGAACATCACACATCAGGGCCTGTGGCAGGGTTGGGAGCAAGAGAAGGGAGAGCATTAGTACAAATATGTAATGCATATGGGGCTTATAACCCAGATGATGGGTTGATAGGTATGCAGCAAATCACCATGGCACACATATTCCTATGTAGCAAACCTACACGTTCTGCACATGTATCCCAGAACTTAAAGTAAAAAAATAAAATAAAATAAAAGACATAGTTTCTGTCCTCATGCACTTTAGAGTATAATTTTTGAGAAAAATTCATAACTATAGAAAAAATGTGAATGTATCAAGTGTGAAATAACAGTACAGCAACCCAAGGGGCAGCATGATGCAGTCAAGAATTGTCCATTTTTCATTCTATCATTTGAGCATTGAGAAGTGAAGGTTATGATATAAAGATTGAGCAGAACAAAAAAGCATCATCTTATTTTACTGAATTATTTCAGGTTTTAATCAAAATTTATGTGGTTGTAAAAGTCAAACACTGTGTGATGGAAAAAATATATATAAGTAAATTAAAAGAGGTAGCCATAGGCAAAATGATTTCTCCCAATTTTAAACACGTAAATCTTTCCCCAAACTAACAGTTAACACAGGGCTAATGATTAAACAACATTTATTATAATAATAAAAGCACGTGAGAGGAATGTGCTAACATCTTGTAAATTTTAACAGCCCCTAAAAAATAATTTTCACTTTAATTTGCCTATCAATTAATTAACTGAATTTGTCTGGCAGGAATCTAAAAATCTAGCTACAAGTTATAAACACATTGCATGGAAATGAAAGGGAAGAAGAAATACAAAAGCATGAAACGTACAACAAAGTAACCAAGTTCCTGGTGAATTATCTATGTTTCATGTCCCAGTTCTGTTCATGGGTCTTTCTGTCTTAGCCTTTACCTGCTCAGATAGCTTCCCGTGTTATCCACAAGTGTGGGCAGGATTTGCTTATTAACCAACGGAGCTGCATGAAATCATTCACAATCAAATCTTGCCTTTTGAGTACCGGCTGCCCTAGAATTCTCAAGAGCCCTGTTAGACATCCTGCTTCTTGATCTTGGACCTCCAAAGACCTCTGGCCTATGGTATACTGTTACTGTACCTATGCCCACAGCCCATGTTAGTCTTTAATCAACATGTATTTCAAAAGGTGGATAATATTTCTAACAAGAATTGCATGTATACTTGAAATGTTGTACCTAATAGCATCTTAGCACATCAAATGGATTATTTTGAGACATTAATAAATTAATCAACTATTTTGCTCTCTTAATATTAGCTTATCATCAATGTGTTAGTTACCTGCAGAATTGCAAAGGAAGTTTAAAATATGTTACCTGTTCTTAGAAAATTTAAAATATAAGAAAATACTATATTTATGCATGAGAAACCATGAGAAGCAATGTAAAACAATATAGAGCAAGTGTATAAGTTGTGATGTGCTCTCCAAATATTAGAGAATTAAAGGAAAAGGAAGTTGCCTACAAGCAGAAGTATAGAAGTAGGCACAATATTGTAGAAAGAACACTGTATTTGAAATTTTTAAGAGTTGAGTTCTAGTCCTGACTCCACTCTGTAACTGGGCAAGAGTCCCTGTCCTCACTGCTGTATGTCTCAGAGGCCATTTGTTTAAAAAAAACAGATCAAATTAAGTCAGTGTTCTTAACTGGAGTAAGGGTAGTCTCAGATCATCACAAAGAATTTCCAGACTCACACCATCCCTCTCATTGCCTGGAAGATTCAGATATTATCCATCCTCCACACCTTCACATGAAGTCTTACAGAATATGGCATCACTGGAAAAAAGCAGTTTGGAAAAGAATCCATGTAATTCTGTTGTCCTTTCACACTTTCCATTTGAAAGCCACTGGACTGGATGGTCTACAAGGACTTTCCTAGTTCTCATTAACTGTTCTCAAAAACGTCAGCACCACGTTGGAAAATCTTGATCTGCAGTCATGCTCTATAAGATATTAAATAAGCAGAAACGGTCATTCTCAAGGCTTTATATGCATAAAAATTCATTTCATGAGCATTTATTAAACACCTACTCTGAGCCAATGCAGTCCTGAGGTCTCAGTGATAAGCCGACAAACAAACACACACACAACTGAAAGCCTTATTCCCAGACCTCGTGAAGCCTGCCCTCTCTGGCCCTGTCCCAAGAGATTCTGGTTCCAGACCTCTGTAACAATATCGTGAGTCCATACACAGTAACTTAACTGTACACAGGAGTGATTGTAAAGTACATGGATAAATCCCACTGAACTCATTGAATGTATCCTCAATTAAACTTACGAATACCTATTCTAGCACTACCTGTCACCAAAGGAGGTATCACAGAAGGGAAATCAGAAGGGAAAGAGATTCTGGTCCTAATGCAGTTAAAATGTCTCACTTTTACCAACTTTACAAACATGTAACCATGTATCACCTTGCTATAGCTATTTGCAGAGACCTGGGAAGGACACAGTCAAAGCAGAGGCCCTAAAATGTAAGCTCCACTGTTTTTCCTGTAAATCCCCCTCTCGTTGGGGCCAAGGGTTGGCAGCCAACAGAGTAAAGCCAGAGGCAAGCATGAAACACTGTCTGTGCGAAGTAGATAGTGTGGATCTGAGTTTAATTCTAGCTCTATCTTAGAAGCTTAATTAATATTTTTGATGAGTTAATGTATCATTAAAACCTCCTGATGTGACTCTTAAGGAAGGAGGAGATAAGAGTTGTTTCAGATTGTCCTTTGGAAGTGGGAATTATGCATAGTAGTTTGAAAACTCATATTTTTTTAAACACAAATTACAGAAGGTCAGATTTGACAAAAATCTTGCTTTGTGGGGATATACAGATCATAGAGTGAGAAAGCACTACAGGACTTGTGGATTTTAAGGAAGTAAACTCCTTCAAGATTATAAGAAGGTAGGAGCACTGCAAACAGCATCTTGGTGGCTAAGGGGCAGGTAAAATGAAGAGACAGAGAAGAGCATGACTGGTCTCCATCTGGCTCAGTTTCCTCATCTTTGTCTTTTCTGGCTCCCTACTGGCAGGTCAGCAATCAATCAAGATGGGAGAGTGGACTATTACATGACCATTGTGAGATCCAGCCCCCTCCAGGGGGACCAGGAAGATTGAAGTCAGATGTGAAGGGGTTTTGATGTTATGCTGAGTTTAGATTTTTATCCTACAATCCATGGGTGCTGATGATGACCACCTTGGTATTTGGTAAAACAACCCTGGTCATGATGGGGAGGTTGGATGGAAACTAGGAAGGCCCAAGGAGAGCCTCCAAAGCAGTCAGGAGTCTGTGGCACTTGTCCCACTGAGAGACAGTGAGGAGCTGACGGAGGACAGTGACCGTGACTGTGAAGACCATGGGACCTGAGGCTGCAGGGAGGGAGGAGGTAGCAGCACCGCTCCCCTCTGGCCCCCTCCTGGATGGCACTCACTCACTACTCTTCTACCACCTACCCTAGATGCTCACATACCACTACTTCTCAAGAACCACAGTTCTATTCTAGCTTCATACACATATCTGTCGAACAAGTCTTGTTTAGTTTGGAGAGAAGGCTGGGAAAGAACATGAAGGACACTATAAGAGGGTAGGGCCATACTGAGGACCTTGCAGTACCCACCTAATTTGTTGTTAATATCTGCAGTACCATCAATATCATGTACCAAATGGATTGCATCTTCCAGGACTGAAGTTTTTCTATGTCCTAACGATATAGAACAATCTAAGCAACTGCAAACTTCAATGCCTACCTTAGCCAAGCCTGTCTGTATTTCTTAGAGTTCCCCCAGGCAATTTCCTGTCAAGCTAGACAAGCTTCAGAATGCTCCTTAATGTACCTGTTAGAGACTCAGAACTGCCTCCTCTGCCTGATTAATTTCCCAAAGGGTCTAAGCTGCTTGTTTCAGAACCATTCTGCTTCAGATCAAGAGCTAAAAAGACCCATCTAGATCGCAAAGGATCAAGGAGCCAGATAGGGCATCCTCTATAGGACACAGGTTAGTGTTTTAAAAAAAGAAAAGTTAAACCTGTCTGGCTGCACCTGCCTTTCATGTAAGTTCTCCACTACTACAAGGAGGATGGGGAAGATGAGGTATTTTCTGACAAAAGAAAAATAGTCATCTATAAAACTTACACAAAAATGCAAAGTAAATCCCTATACTCTTTGTTTTAGGAAAAAAAATGTACCTGTCAATACATACACTATATATACACACATGTGATATATATAGTGTGTGTGTATAGTATATATATATAGTGTGTTTTTATATATATAGCATAGACAGGTACATATATTTTTTATATATGTATATATATTATTTATATATCTCTCTCTGTGTGTATATATATATAGAGAGAGTATATGCATATGTGTGTATACATATATGTATGTCTTTTTTTGTTTGTTTTTTTGAGACGGAGTCTTGCACTGTTGCCCAGGCTGAAGTACAGTGACACAATCTCAGCTCACTGCAAGCTTGCCTCCCAGGTTCATGCCATTCTCCTGCCTCAGTCTCCCTAGTAGCTGGAACTACAGGCACCCACCACATATAAGTATATGTCGCAATGATGCCCTTCAGAAGAATGACATATCGGTGAGGTTCTAAAGTGATTTTCAACATGCATTCCCTCTGCAACTCATTACTACAAGGCAAATTGTAATGTCATATTATGTCTGATCTTTAGTGTTTAAAGAAGACAGTAAGGTTCAGAGAGGCTGAGTGACTAACTCAAGATCACAGAGCAGGTCAATCAGACATGGAATCCTTATCTTCTTATTCTCAAACCAGTTTTCTATTCAGCTACATCAAGTCACTCCCTTTCACAATGAAGAGAGAGAGAATAAGGAGTGGAGAAGTTCAGAATGACTAGGTTTATATCCCAACTCAGGCTACATGGGACCCCATAGCCAGATAATTTATTTAACATTTCTGTGCCTCATAGTCTAGTCTGAGTACTGGGGAAAAAATCATAGTTACCTACTTTACAAGACTTTTCTGGGAATTACATAAAATATGGTAAGTACTGATATATTGAGATATGCTATAAATATAATATGACCAATATTATCATTATTATTGTTTAATTGAAGTAGTCATGCATATGTGAGCCCCGGGTAGCCTATTTTTCAAAGAATTTGTAGGTTTAAAAACTAATTTAAAATCTGAAATGGATTTATAGAATAGTACAATCTGCAAACAATTTCCATAATTTTAAGGTTGACACTTAAATGTATGCACTTTCTCTGCATCCTTAGGTGGAACTTCTCTGGTTTCTTCTCAAGTTTACTTTAAGATGCAGGTTTTCCCAAGACTTTTTAGGAGTGTGAGATACAAAACATATGTAGAAATTACTAACTTTAGGTTGCTTCCCAGCTCATATCCCATGCCTATTTATAACATAAATAGCTCAGGTTATTTTCCCAATTTTACTACAGAGTCATCCCTTAGTAATCTCACAGATTGGTTCCAGGACCCCAGAGGATACCAAAATCCAAGTTTGCTGAAGTCCGTAATATGAAATGGTGTAGTATTTGTATTTAGCCTACACACATCTTCCCATATACTTTAAATCATCCCTAGATTACTTTTAATACCTAGCTGAGTATAAATGTTATGTAAATAGTTGTTATACTACACATTGTTTTTATTAGGAATTTTTACTGTTGTATTTTGTCAGTTTTTTAAAAAATATAATTTTGGTTCACTGTTGTTCGAATCTGTGAATGTGAAACCGCGGATATGGAGGGCCAACTGTGTTAGTAAAATTCTATGATGCTCCTGTATTTGAACATGGCCAGATAGAACCACTGATCTCTGAATAACAATATTCTTTTCTCTACCAGCCCTCTCAGAATACAGTAACAGTCTCCAAATCAGAATACAGTCATCTTCCTAACTCTTATTTTTGAATTACTGAATTCTTGTTTTATGACAGTGGTTTTCAAACTTGGCTGCCCATTGGTATCTCACGTAGAACTTTTAAAAATACAGATGCCTGGGTACCACCCCCAGGGAGTATTAGTTGGTCCGGGCTGTAGTCTAGGCATTGAGGTCTTTCGAAGCTTTCCAGATGATTCTGAAGCCAAGGTCAATACCTTCTGATAGGGGATCCCATGCAGATGAAGAGACCTACAAGGATTAGACCAGAGGAACTCAGCTCAAGCATCTGCTTCTCTGGGTGCCTGTCAGAGCTCCCCAAATGTTGACCACATCTTCCTCTGCCCCCTTAAAGTAGCTTCTCCGCAGCACCTCTCATGCTGATTTGTGTTTATTTGCTTCCATATTCCTCGTCAGTTCTTCACTGTGAGCTCCTGAAAGCAGAGATAATTTTTCTCTCATCCCAAACAGAACATTGAACCACAAACAAACCCTGGCACATAGAAGGTGCCCAGTGAATGTTGGTGGCATCAAACTGACAGTGATTATTCCTTCTAACTCTGACCAAAGTAACCCGGCTAGAGCAACTCTGTCCAGAGAACCAGGACTATGGTGCTGCAAAGTTAACACTTGAAGGATACCCTGAAAGGCATCCCACGACCAAACTAGCTGCTCATCAATAATTAAAAACAAGTGTGTGGCAGCTCTGGTGCTGACAGTTTATGACTTGCAAAGTGTTCTTTCTGGAGACTCCTCAAGTGTGAATATAATTAAAGTCTCTGAATATTACCTCTTCCATTGTGCCTGGTACTAGCCCCGCTCATTGTTCAGATAAGACAAGACTGATGAATGTGAATGTGTCTGAAGTTAAAGTAGGTAGGAGATAATGAAAAAAGGCTGATTAGAAAGTCCTTATCAACTCAAGAGAGTTCTGAGATATACAGAGCATGAGGACACCAGGCATCCCTATCTTCCAAAGTCATGAAGGGGAACTGCAGTTGCTGCAAACTGTGCAAGTTCCTCTCCACTGACACATACAAGTCAGCAGGGCCATTTATGCCCAACTCCAGACAGATGAATATTCTATGGGAATGGTAACCCCTGGATCCTATAACTTGGCAGCCCCCAAATTGCCTGTGGTGGGAAGCTTCACAGCAGATGTAACACAAGGCTACTTCTATTATTAATAAGCTTCAAAAAGATCCAAATCCCTTATGGTAATTTTTGCTACTGTTCACAACATTGTCCCGGATCTCCCTCTGAAATTGACCCAACAGTCTCATAGGCCCATAGACTCTCATCCCATCCCATTGCTGTCATGACAGAGGACAGCTCTATCTTTAATGTATCAGTTCTTTCCTAGAACAAACTGTCTATGGGATAAACATAGACATTGACCCTTCTGTTGTTAAAGCTGGAAACTTGCATTTGTTTCATCTGAGTTCCTTCCTGATATCGTTTGGCTGTGTCTTCACCCAAAATCTCATCTTGAATTGTAACCCCCATAATTCCCATAATCCCCACATACCAAGGAAGAGACCACGTGAAGATGATTGAATCATGGGGGCAGTTTCCCTCATGCGGTTCTCATGATAGTGAGTTCTCACTAGATTTGATGGTTTTATAAGTGTTTGGTAGTTCATTCTCCTTCCTGTCACCTTGTGAAGAAGGTGTCTTGCTGCCCCTTCACCTTCTGCCATGACTGTAATTTTCCTGAGGCCTCCCCAGCCATGCTGAACTGTGAGTCAATTAAACTTCTTTCCTTTATAAATTAACCATCTCAGGAGGTTCTTCACACCAGCATGAAAACAGACTAATACACTTCCTCAGGAAAAGACCTTAAGGCCGCTCAAAAAAAGTATCAAAGAACTAAAACTCACCAGATCGCCACACCAGATGCCTCCTTCTGCACCCCTGGCACCCAGTTCCTGTTTTTTTTTTTTTTTTTTACATATTGTTACATTTCTTCCCTGCTATATAAAGCCCTAGTTTAGTCAGTCAGGGAGCTGAATTTGAGACTGAGCTCCCATCTCCTTGGCTACAGCACCTGATTAAAGTCTTTTTCCTTGGCAATATTTGTCATCTCAGTGATTGGCATTCTGTGCAGCGAGGAGCAGGACCTAGACCAAACCCCTGCTTTTCAGTAACACCTCTTGGACTCTACCTTTCCATTCTGATTATAGCACCAATTCCTGAGAACCTCTGGTTCTGAAATCCTGCTCCAAGCTCCCCTCTCCTCTCATCCCCAAGTTCTACTCATTAACCTCGTATCACGCAGATGGTTAAAACTCCCAGAAAATTAGGATGGAGTTCTACACTGCAAATACTGATGGACTGTCTTTGTTCTTTTATGTTGTTATTACCTTGTTGCAATGAAACAAGGTTTGCTCCTCAACTCTCATCCCACTGCTGCCATGACAGAGGACAGCTCAGTCTTTAATGTATCAGTCCATTCCTAGAACAAACCATTGTCCCACAGTTTCATTGTCCAAAGGCTCTTCCCAAGGCAGCGTGGCACAGTTGCTTACCTTGGAGTTAGCAACCTTGACCGTTGCTAACCATGGAGTTGGATGGTCTGGGCTCAAATCTCATATCCACTACTTATAAGCACTGGCATTTTGGGCCAGTAGTCATGCTTCAATATTCCCACCTAAAAATGTAGATGATAGTAACACTATCTACCTCATAAGGCTGTTTTGAGGATTGATATGGTTTGGATCTGTGTCCTCACACAAATCTCATGTCGAATTGTAATCTTCAATGTTGGAGGTAGGGCCTGGTGAGAGGTGACTGGATCATGGGGGCAGAGTTCTCATGAACGGGTAGCACCATACCCCATTGGTACTGTATAGTGAGTTCTCATGAGAGCTAGTCATTTAAAAATATGTAGCACCTCCCCTCCTCCTCTTTCTTGCTCATGCTCCAGCCATGTAAGACATGCCTGCTTTCTCTTCACCTTCCGTCATGATTGTAAGTTTCTTGAAGCCTCCCAAGAAGCAGAAGCTGGTGTGCTTCCTGTACAGCCTATAGAACCATGAGTCAATTAGACCTCTTTTCTTTAAAAATTACCCAGTCTCAGGTATTTTTTATAGCAGTGCAAGAATGAACTAACACAGGGATTACATATATATCCTATAGGCCAGTGTCTGACACATATCTATCAATATTATTCTCAGGTTGGAGTTTTGCTGTAAGATTAACTTGGCCAGAATTATACTCCTAGAACAAGTGAGCATCTGGTCACCCCTCTTTAGTTCCCAAAATGAGTAAATTCCTTCCTTGTCCCTCTTCCTTTCCCAGCTTATAAGATACATCATTCTAGATAATGCCTTTGTTATTTTCTTTCCCTATTGATTACATTTACTTAAAATTGAAATTATTTCTTAATATTATCTTTCTGTTGTTAGGAATATCCACGGCATTCCTCTGTGGATCTGGGACTGTGGACGCTTTGTCCTTCATCCCCTACTGTGACATTTCTAGTTCACCCTCTCTGCTTCAGTTCTTTTTTCATTGGCTTCGTTTTTCAGTTACAATGTGCCCAACCTACCCCAGCCACCGGCTTTCAACTCCTGCCACAGCCAGGAAATTATCATTTCCCTTTATAATATTTTATTCATCCTTTTGAAATATAGAATTGATTTTTTTAAAACCACCCTTACTATACTTAAAAAAGAACTTGGTACTATCCATTGATATTTTAATCAAGGACTCCAAGTTGTTCCCACTTTTAAAATCACTTTTTAGAATATTAGATAGTTTCTGAAACTGGAAGTAAAAAGATAAAGTTTAGGTAAATTAAGTACTGAAATAAAGAAACCAAACCACATATTGCAACATAAGGACAGGAAGATGAGGACTGTATTTTAGATTCCCTCTAAGATACAGCAAAAGAAAAGTGACATGGACTACAACAAGTTAAAACGTATCAATAAACATTACCTCTGAGGGTCAGTCTGACTCAGATTCTGTTTCTCCCACCAGCATATTATTGGAAGGTATTTTCTCCTGAGTTGTAACTTAAAGGAACATGTTTCTTTGGGAAGAAAAGTATGGAGAAGTTGCAATTTGTGGAGAGCATATTATTTCTAAGAACTTTGCAGAGCAATGAGTTGCTTTGATTCACTCATGAATGACTCATCAGTAAAACTCTTTAGATCCCAGAATGTCAAGGTCTGTGGTCTAAAACTGCCCCCAAAGAACATTTTTTCTCCTTCAGCTTCCTCTCATTTGAACTTTTACCCACTGTCTCCCATAGCAGTGTTTTTCAGACATACTTCATCTCTTAATAGGCACATCCCCACTGCCATGCCTTAGTATACCAAACCATGATGACATGGGTTAGGAATGATGAAAACTGCCTGGGAGAACAGCAACCTGGACATGTACCTCAAAACAGATAACAATGCCCTTTAGTCAGTTTGGAAGTATGTTCATACATGACCAATGTATGCCCTTGCCTATTCTCCCCCAGTCCCTACCACTACTTTATAAAGAACTTTTTCATTTTGCAGTAGACTAGGAGTAATCTTGGACCCTAGGTTAGACACCCAGTTCCATCAGGAAATGCTCTCAATGCACCACTTTACTTTTCAATTAATAGAATCTTTCTAAGAGAATGAGATTGAATGGGTAATAAAAAAGATTAGTCTACTTGGGGGGTGAGAGGGAAATATTGGCAAGAGCCAAGGTATACAATAATTGGAATTTGAGACCTGATGGCAAACTTAGAAGGAAATATGAGAAAACATAAATGTGAGAGGCTGGATATTGGTTTGTACTGAGACAGTAATAAACAGAAATTAGGCAAGGATTTCTTTTTTTTTTTTTTTTTTTTTTTTTTTTTTTTTTTTTTGAGACGGAATCTCACTCTGTTGCCCAGACTGGAGTGCAGTGGTGCAATATCAGTGCACTGCAAGCTCTGCCTCCCCAGTTCACGCCATCCTCCTGCCTCAGCCTCCCAAGTAGCTGGGACTACAGGCGCGCATGGATAATTTTTTGTATTTTTGTAGAGACGGGGTTTCACCGTGTTAGCCAGGATGGTCTTGATCTCCTGACCTTGTGCTCCACCTGCCTCGGCCTCCCAAAGTGCTGGGATTACAGGTGTGAGCCACTGTGCCCAACTAAGGATTTCTGAATTAACAAATGAACCTGGAGAACCTGGGCCCTGGTAGACAGTTGAAGGTATAAAGAAGCAAGGGAGCTCTGTGAAGCCATGAGGCAGAATGGAGTGTGAGCAATGTGTAAGATGAGAAGTAAAAATTGAGGACAGACTTTAGCAGCTGCATTAGTTTCCAATTGCTGCTGTAACAAATTACCACCAACTGGGTGGTTTAAAATAACACAAATTTATTCTCTTACAGTCTTGGAGGTCAAAGGACCTAAATGAGTCTCACTGGGCTAAAATCAAGGTGTTGGCTGGGCTGCATTCTTTCTGGAGGTTTCAGGATAGAACACATCTCCTTGCCTTTTCCAGCTCTGGAAGCTATCAGCACTCTTTGACTGTGGCCTTTTCTTCCATTTTCAAGGTCAGCAATGGCCAATTGAGTCTTTCCCACATCATATCATTCTGACAGGTCTCTGCCTTCCTTTTCTACACCTAAGAACCCTTGGTTACCTTGGGCCCTCCAAATTAATCCAGGATAATCTTATTTTAAGGTCAGATAATTAGCAATAATTAATTCCACCTGCCACTTTAATGCTCCCTTTTGCATGTGAAGTAATATATTCACAGGATCTGGAGATTGGGGGTGCATCTTTGGAGGGGGGATCATTATTCTGCCTACCACAATAACCTTTTTAAAAGCATTAAGAGAATGATGATTGAGTGATAGAAGAAAATCCATATGCAGAGAGTAGGGAAATAAAAACCCAAAGTGTAAGTCGAGTCATCTTAAACTAGGAGTTACAAATTTGTATAACTTTTAGGACTAGCTCCACAGAGGAACTGTATCAGAACACACATTATGTTCTAATTCAGAATCATTTTAATGTCCTCCATTGAAGGGAAGACTTGACCTCTTTGGTACCAACCCATTAATTGGGACAAAACTCTTGAACAGAGATTACTAAATCCACTCATCATTCAACGAATAATTCAAGCAGGACCTTCCTTAAGGAAGAAACTCTCCCTACTCCCCAGGCAGAATTAATTTCTCTTCCTTGGATCACTGTCCCCTGTGTTCTCCTTTCTAATGGTACTTATCATTCTGTAATGTAATTTCCTGTTTTTATGCCTGTCTCCCTACTGGATGATGAGGTTCTTTTGAGGACAGGGACCATGACTTACATAACTTTGTATTCTAAGCACCTACCACAGTGACTAACATAAGGAAGATATTCAATGTGTGTATTAAATGAAAACCTGTGGGGTGAATCAAGAGGACTCTAAACTTTAGTCTTAGAAAATAAAACTAGATGACAACAGCTTTCAAATTAGAATAATGCATAATAAACTTCTAGGTTCTGGGGATGCATTTGAGAGAGCCAGGTAACTGGTAGAAACTAAGAAATGAAGAACATTTTCCTCTAATTGACTGCAGATTTTTAAAAAGCAAGGTCAAAACACAGACAAGAAAGTTTACCTGCTATGATTTTATACATTTTCCATCACATTTAGCATATAAATGAGTGGTAACAAAAAAAAAAAAAACCCACCAAAACTACAGTTCCAGTAAGAGGACTAGGATACTATATAATTTGTAAGCAGACATAACTTTCAATCAATTGATGATATACATTTTAAAAATGTTTTTAGACACAATTTTATATTATACTTTATGAAAAATTTTAACACTCAGTACAGCTGACTAGGAAAGAGAGAACATTACTGAACTGCTTTCATCCTCCCTAAAAACTCAAGATAGATTTTGAAGTTTCATGACTTCCAAGTTATACTTGGGAGAAAAGGAAAACTAAAATTCCAACCTAGTTCTCTGTAAGAGGACACAGAAGGGAGAGGCCAAGTAAAGACAAGAAGATGTAGTCTAATGTGTTTTCAAGTTTATTTTTCCTCACATCAAAATATTTTCACCAAAATCCTTTTCTTTCCATACCCATTATATTAGTCTATTCTCATACTACTATAAATAAATACCTGAAATTGGATAATTTATAAATAAAAGAGGTTTAATCAGCTCTTATGGTTCTGCTGGCTCTACAGCCTTCTGCTTCTGGGGAGGCTTCAGGAAACTTACAATCATGGCGGAAGGTGAAGGGGAAGCAAGCATATCTTCACATGGCCAGCAGGAGAGAGAGGGGACAGAGGGTACTACTCACTTTTAAACGAGCAGATCTTGGGAGAACGGTACAAGACAGCATTAGGGGATGGTACTAAACCTTTAGAAACCACTCCCATGATCCAATCACCTCCCACTAGGCCCCTCCTCCCACACTAGAGATTATAACTCAACATGAGATTTAGGTGGGGACACAAATTCGAACCATATCACCCATCAAGAACATGGTTGTTTTATTCCATATGTACTAGTCATTAAAAGTAGAGAAAAACAAGTGATGTAACAATTAAATAAACCTGAAGGTTAACCCTGGTAAAGACTGATACAGTAATTTGGCAACACAATTCTTTCTCAGTAAAGTTTGTTTCAATCTTTGTTAAGGGTAACTTTATTTCTGATTTCCACTTATGAACCAAGGAAATTACAGTAAAGTTACAGTAGAGAATTAGTAAGCTCATTTTTCTCCTCCTACCTATCATGACATACCATGAGCAACAGCCAGTTAGAAATGGCAAGTGAACGGGGGACCACAGGCAAAACAGGGTGGGGTTCCAGGAGCAGAAAGGTGGTAAAACTATGTGTGGCCAAGAAAGGTATGCAGAATTGGGAAGGAAAAAACAAATGAATGTCACTCAAAACTTTATAGTATTTTAAGGACAGGCAAAGAAAAAGGAGTCCAATAAAGCAATTGATAAGGATAAACTGAAAAGGTGGGAGGACAATTATGAGAACAGTGTCAAGGAAACCCCAAGATAAATATTTCGACGAGCTAGTCAACAGTAGCACCAAATGCTGCAAAGAAAACAACATATGGTAAGTGAAGTAAGTGAAATAGACCAAATATTTCTATTGTCCATAGCACACAAGTAAGAATTAGCTTCTAGAAATATTAGAATCTTTCTCCATAAAGTTTACTTTTTAAGCATAGAATCGTCTCTCAGACTCCTTCCTTATCCCAAATACATACATTCAAAATACACATGCCTATTGATATTTCACTAAAATAAACTGGGTCAGTTTTGATAAATGTTCAAATAGGTAAGAGGAAGACAGAAAATGCAACTCTTCTTGTTATTTTCATTTTCATAAAGATCAGTGAACTAATTGGATCCACTGATTTGGAAAGAGAAGCAACTGAAGCATTCAACCACAAAGCTGAGGGTTAGGACATGGTTAACTGACAGCAACCCTGCCGTTTTTAGAGCTAGACAAAAGATTTTACCAGCTAATCAAAGGTAAGTTGTCTTCATTAGGTAAATCTCATTAAATTTAAGTATCTCAGAATATAACCTTCACTGAGTTTGAAGATCTAAGGCCATGGATTAAAAGTATAGTGCCAAAGGAAAAAAGAAATCAATAGGGAAGATAAAATTAATCATTATTTGTAAAGCATTTTATATTCAATACATGATGAAGTAGAAAAGGCAGGTATTATTATCCTGGTTTTCACATATGGAGATCGTCTCAGAAGTTACATTTACAGAACCACATTATGCTGCCTTGTAAAGAGAGGGATAGAGCTGCAGATGGCATCATGATGACAATAGCAACACAACCAAGAATCTTCGAGGAAGAGCTCTCTATCAGTCAGATTATCAATGCATATGAATGAATCTGAATTACTGAGGAATTCATAGAGATGGGCATGATTTACAACAAACAACTTAGGAAAAAAGGTGAGTGACACACTGCAGCTGACTCCCACTGGCTGACCAGAGCCTATTGTGAGCTACTCTTCCCAACTCTGTGATCAGTGTCATCATGTTGGTAGTTTGAAACCAGCCATAATGGCGATATTTATATCACAAAAATTAATACACATTACAATAATGGCTACTTTTGGTTTTCAGAGAACCAGTTGTCAAATATCTACTAGTGTAATAACTGGGTATATTCCATTGTTCACACATGCTCAAATTTATGTGCTGATAAATATGAAAATTAAGACTTGAATAGTTTGCAATATAATGTACTGCCAACACAATGGCCTAAGTAACTCATAATGCATAGAACATGTATCTCTTTTCAAAAGTGTATGTCATATCATCAAAAAGTGTATATATATATATATATATATTTGAGACGGGGTTTCACTCTTGTTGCCCAGGCTGGAGTGCAATGGCTCACCACAACCTCTACCTCTCAGGTTCAAGTGATTCTCCTGCCTCAACCTCCCAAGTAGCTGGAATTACAGGTATGCACCACCATGCTCGGCTGATTTTGTATTTTTAGTAGAGACCAGGTTTCTCCGTGTTGGTCAGGCTGGTCTCAAACTCCCGACCTCACCTCAGGTGATCTGCCTGCCTTGGCCTCCCAAAGTGCTGGGATTACAGGTGTAAGCCACCATGCTCAACCTGTTCATCAGATACTTATATAATTTTAGAAAGAAAAATATTTTGTATTTGTTCTCAACCCTTCTGTTTACTTTGACAAATTATTTCCAGGTATTATATCACTTTATATTTTTACTTAAACAGAAAAGCATAGGGATTACCATAGATACAGTTTGTGGCGTGTTAGAAAAAGATAAAATGAATCATAGCTGGTTGGGGGGGGCCATCATGTATCTGCAGCTTCATAAGTGTAACATTCGAACAAGTCAGTCTTTCTGGGTCTCAGTTTTTCATCAATGAAATGAATCACTGACATTTTCAAGTCATGTTCCATTGACCATTAGAGGACTGTGAATTTTTTTCCAAAGAATCCTAAAAAAAAAATTGTCTTAAATATCATTATTTAAATAAATCGTAAATGTTTTAAAAACTTTAATTAAAAGGCTAGCACACCCAAATATGTCATACACCAAATTGTAATATATTAGAGAATATCAACTCATTAACTTGTACGGTCAGTTTAACTTGTTTTTTGGCAGACATTAGAATGAATCTCTCTCTGGCATATCTGTGTATACACTTAATCATTGAGGCACCTTTGATTAGGATAATTATAACTCTGCACTGTTTTTGTTTTGTTTTGCTTAATTTAAAACTCTTGAACTCTTGAACCTCCACCACCACCAAAAGAATATACCTGGGCTAGCTTGACTGGAATACAGCCCAGTTACTGCCATGTCCCAGCCAAGGCCAGCCTAGATCAGCCAATAGCCTCCCAACCCTCCATGTGAGCATGCCCAGTCCCATTCAGTAAATCTTCAGCTGACCATAAATACATGAGAAGCCTGGCAGAGACCTGTCTATCCCAGCACAAATCAGCTGAACACAACAGAATCACGAGCCAACTGAATGTTTATTGTTATGTAAACTGTTCTTTAAAAACCTCAAGCTAGTTAATATTTCTGCTTTGATAAAAATTAGACAATTATGCTGCTTTAGCAACTGTGTCATGTTGTTAAGGGATCATGTTATAAATAACACTATGCTGACTGTAAGATTCCGCTTCTTTCATCTAACTTTAATATTTATAATAAGAAATAAGAATCATAGTAATATATTGATCACAAGTCCACGTAGAAACAAGTTTTTCATCTCAGTCATCTTTCAAATTTCTTTAGTTTCAACATTTTCAAGATTCTTTTGAACTTAAGACATAGACAATCGTATTACCTACATCCAACATCTTTTTTCTTTGTGTTTCTTACTTTTCTTCCCTCCTTCCTTCCTCATTGAAAATCCTCCCACTTCATTTTTTTCTTGTCATATTGCACTGACTCAGATAACTCCTAATTTTATTTTTAAAAATATGGACCTTCAGATACTTTTAATAGCTCTATTTTTATCATAAGCTAAAGCAGTTATAAAGTTGTGATTTCCAATGTTTTTCAAACATTGACATAAAAATAAAACTGTTACACAGCCAACAGATAAATAAACTGTTACACTAATGTACAGTGACATAAGTTAGGAAAGTCAAACAGTGGTACCTTTGGAGAGAGGTTAATGACCATGGGGTATCATGAGGAAGTCTCTTGGCATACTGACTCGATCTGGGTTTTAAAATTATATGGGAGAGTGTTAATTTCATTAAAAGTTATTGATTTGTACACTAAATATTTTTCTTTATTTTTTTTGAGACACCTTTATTTTTTTTGTTTCCCAGGCTGGAGTGCAATGTCATGATCTCTGCTTACTGCAAGCTCCGCCTCCCGGGTTCTGGCCATTCTCCTGCCTTGCCTCCCAAGTAGCTGAGACTACAGGCACCCGCCCACACCCGGCTAATTTTTTGTACTTTTAGGAGAGACAGGGTTTCATTGTGTTAGCCAGGATGGTCTCCATCTCCTGACCTCGTGATCCACCCGCCTCGGCCTCTCAAAGTCCTGGGATTACAGGCGTGAGCCACCGTGCCCAGCCTGTACATGTAATATTTTTCTACATTATTCTATGTATATTCCTATGTAAAATTTCCAAAAATATTTAACATTATATTTACATAAATATCACCGTAATCAATTTAACTGTAAAGTAACTTTCTTAACTGTAGCTAAATGATAGCCACTATCATGCATTTTTTAGCAAATATCTGTTTGCTATTTTAGCAAATATCTATTTGCTATTGCTTTAGTAGTCACAATTCTACATCATTTCTTTTTATTCACGAACTCAAATTTCCAGTTCACTTGCCCTACAACATTTTATCCTGTGTAATATGTTTTCAAGCTTCAAAGTTTTTGTGTATTACCTTGACATACTTCTGTGTGAAAAAAAAAATACCTTAAATAAAAATGAATTAAAATTGATAGGCCGGGCACGGTGGCTCAAGCCTGTAATCCCAGCACTTTGGGAGGCCAAGACAGGCGGATCACGAGGTCAGGAGATTGAGACCATCCTGGTTAACACGGTGAAACCCCGTCTCTACTAAAAAATACAAAACCTAGCCGGGCGAGGTGGCGGGCGCCTGTAGTCCCAGCTACTCGGGAGGCTGAGGCAGGAGAATGGCGTAAACCCGGGAGGCGGAGCTTGCAGTGAGCTGAGATCCGGCCACTGCACTCCAGCCTGGGCGACAGAGCGAGACTCCGTCTCAAAAAAA